>NC_064640.1:492039640-492342670 GCF_023864345.2 Schistocerca serialis cubense | reverse complement strand
TTGCTAAAGGTGACTGTTAAGGTCATAAAAATTCTACCATCATTTCATGTTAAACTCTCAGATCTTTCGCTTTGTCATTAACGTACACTAACTCTTTTCATAGCAACACAAATAGAAAAAAGAGGAAATAGTATCAACTAGATGCAGATATATGGATTTATGTTTAGAATGCCAAGAGGCAACAGGCAACGAACTCTTATGCGGCCGGCCGGGGTGGCCGAGCGGTTCTAGGTGCTACAGTCTGGAACCGCGCGACCGCTACGGTCGCAGGTTCGAATCCTGCCTCGGGGATCGACGTGTGTGATGTCCTTAGGTTAGTTAGGTTTAAGTAGTTCTAAGTTCTAGGGGACTGATGACCTCAGAAGTTAAGTCCCATGGTGCTCAGAGCCGTTTGAACTGTGATGCCAAAACTGGCCCACAAGAAAAGCTTTCTTTCCTCTCACACAATTATTTGTGATGGTAGCATGTATTGATCGGTGTTCAGGTTTATGTCAGAGACAGAGCGCATTTGCAATGAATTCAGGTTTACAATACGTTAGGCTGGACTCCTACTCTACACCGAGGAAGATGGCGCAGTAGTAAAGCGTTGGCCGTAAAAACGGGAACAGCAATACTCAAACTCCCGTCCAGACATAGTTTCGCTAATCACCTCAAGCGAATGCTCGTACTATTCTTTTCAACATTACACGTCTAAAGGGGCTCGCACACGTTCAGTATTTGTTGACAATACCAGTTTCTCAAAACTTCAATATATTGAAGCAACCAACACACCATCAAAATTATTGTCAATATTGTCAGTTCGCTACGAGATTTTACAAGGTTAAAATGTTCAGCCAACTAAAACAACGAAAAAGACGTTAATGGTCAGAAAATACCTGATAAAAATGAGCGACTTATCCCATGTTAATTTTCTGACAGAACTCAGAACAACGTTTCCGAAAGATTTCATAAACTATTTTCGGATCAGTCCTTCATCGTACGGCAAATTGTTCAAAATGGTTCAAATGGCTCTGAGCACTATGGGACTCAACTGCTGAGGTCATTAGTCCCCTAGAGCTTAGAACTAGTTAAACCTAACTAACCTAAGGACATCACAAACATCCATGCCCGAGGCAGGATTCGAACCTGCGACCGTAGCGGTCTTGCGCTTCCAGACTGCAGCGCCTTTAACCGCACGGCCACTTCGGCCGGCGGCAATTTGTTAATTCGAAACATAATGAAAGAGAAAAAAAAATACGTTAATGAGGAATCAGTCGCTGTCGGCAAGAAATTAAGACTAACTTCGAGATTTCTGGCGACAGGCAGGTCATCCAACTGCTTGAAGTTTAGTCCTGTAAAATCAGCAAACACAGTTAGTAAAATTGTATGGAAACCTGTGAAGCAGTTATTATAAGGGGCGATCAAAAAGCTTCCGTTCGAAGTCCGTGCAGTCCACAATCAATACGCCAATCAGACAATATCGCCTTGGGCGTTGAGGCAATCACCCTGCTGCCGCACCAGGTTGAAGACATCCGTTTGGTAAAACACCGTATAGTGCGACGTGAAGAAGTCATTATTGCCTGCTGCATATCCTCATCCGACGGTAATCGTCGAACTTCAGTGCATTTTTTAAGCTACCGAAGGCGTGATATTCACATGCGAAGAGATCAGGACTATAGGGGGGGAGGGGGGGCGTAACTTCTACGTTACGACCTTTGCGATACAAGGACGTGCGTTATCATGAAGCAGTGGCACACCACAACGGTGGTTTTCGTCAGACATGCTGCTCTATACTCATTCTTCATTCTCCAATGGCTGTCTACGAGCGTTTATCCTTAGGGAGTAACAAAACAATAACTGCACGTTGGTCCTAATTGAACACACTCGCTAATATCGTTGCCATAGTTCACGTCTCCGCATTTGCCACACGCGCATCGGAAAAATACGAATGCCACACCAATCCGTTGCCTGCATTTCCGCGCATATATACCGCAACGGAATCGTGCTACGTTGCATATACACTGCAGCAACGTCCTCAAACGGAAATTTTTTAACTGATCGTTATATTTGGCTGGCAAGGATACGTTCAGGTAATTAACTAAAAACATTTTTTTTTTTTACTTTTTGTGATAGTTTCATGAAACTGTCATGCATTTCGCAGACCTCTTACTACTCATTGCAGATACATCGCGTATTTCCCGAAGTAGAAATGTTTTTATAAACTGCTACAGTAAGTAATTTACCAATTCTCTATATTTTCAAATTAATAAAGTAAGAAGCGTGATAGAGCATACTCCGTTGACCACTCTAAAGTTATATATATAAAACATAGACCTATTAAAGCCGAGCGAGGTGTCGCATGGTTAGCACACTGGACTCGAATTCGGGAGGACAACGGTTGAAACCCCGGTCCGGCCTTCCTGATTTAGGTTTTCCGTGATTTCTCTAAATTGCTTCAGAGAAGTTCCTGGATGTTTCCTTTGAAAGGGCACGGCCGACTTCCTTCGCTAATCCGATGCGACCTATGTCCTCGCTGTTTGGTACCCTGCCCCAAATCAACTAGTCAACCTATTAAAACTGTTTTGTGGTAAAAGGCTACTTGAAAACTTGAATCTGTGGTATTATATGCACAATGGCGAACTGAAAACGTAAACAGTGTACACTAACCCCAAGAGGCTGTTTCATGAAACTCTGCCAACATCTGAATGGAGAATATTGTCAAATCGTCAATACTTGATCTCACTCGTTCAATATGTAATGACAATTCTGAGAATATTTTGAGGACCATCAATACTGCTTGTCATTTTTGGTATTGATAGTACGTCAATACGCACCCTCAGACAGACAATATATTGACAGTTTACCAATGTTATTGAACGTGTGATGGCCCTGTGATAGTCCTTAACTTATGAGGTACTTATATTGGGACGTAGTTCTTGGAGTGAAGTCTTCAAGTCTTCTTTGCTCCATTTTTTCCTCAAATTTATAGAAACTTCAAATCTGATATCCTGGCTGTACAGAGTAATAATTATTGACTAACTGCAAGTAATAAAATACTATATATTGATAAAACTTAATGTATGTATGCTTTATGCAACTTATTCATTTTGATTCTAACCTTTGTAAATGGCCTTGTGCATTATGGGACTTAACATCTGAGGTCATCAGTCCCTTAGAACTTAGAACTACTTAAACCTAACTAACCTAAGGCCATCACACACATCCATGCCCGAGGCAGGATTCGAACATACGACCGTAGCTGTCGCACGGTTCCAGACTGAAGCGCCTAGAACCGCTCGGCCACACCGGCCGGCTAACCTTTGTACTAAGTGGATTAGTGAAATATGAAGTAATTGATTGCGTGTTTAGAGATGAATGGGTGATTTTAACCATTAAAACTGGATACATCGTAAAGTTTTCTTTTTTTATATTTTTACAATATTGCATTTATTTACTTGATTTCTAATCCCATTGGGAACCCTGTGCACCACGACCATATTATTTTGGATAAATGCCAGCGTCGGTCGTAAAGACTGAAATACTTTGTTTTACAGATCAATTTCGGTCACTGTGTGAGCATCTTCAGTGCAAACTATTCGAACCTTGTAGACCCATATCCTAATAACACAACATTTTCCATGAGGTGTAACATTTTCTCTGATGATTGCTTCCAACATATATCTTCACTTTTATTGCATACAATAATTTTGAATTACTGAACAACCTACCTTGTGACCTCAGCAGTTGCCGATCCAACATAGTGATCTTGTAGCTTACACAGCTGTGTATGGTTAGGGTTGGGTTCTGAGTTTTCATCTTCGGTTGTAAGAAAAGGTGTGAGGTAAAAGAGAAAATACAGTTGGATAGTGTTGTGGGAGCTCGGCTCGGTAACGAAAGACAGTACGATAGAGCAGGGTCCAAAGATTCCGATTTTGAGGACGTTAATAAGGAAGTATCCGTAGACAGGAAAGTAACGAGAGAATTAGGAGCAGGTGAAACCTCAACCACGTAGATACAAAAACGGGAAGAGCCACAGAGCACCGCACACTCCACTTAGTAGTAAAACGGACCATAAGCCGTCTCCAGAAATCGTTCAGTTGAATATAGTGGCGCTACTCAATTCGATGAAAGAATTTACGGAAAGTAAAGTGAAACTTGTGAAGAACTTAACGAAATATCGCGAAAAAACGGCGTTAAAATTTATATTTTTTAATGAAAGTCAAGAGAAAAAAAACCGTCGGTGAAGAAACAATATCGTGTAATTGTCAAACTGACGATTTTGCAATTTTCATCAGCTGATGTCCTTGACTGTCAGCGCATGAGCTCTTACTGCCAGAATGCCGAATTTTTAATATTTGTAAAGAAAATGAACAAAAACAATTACCGCGTATGTGATACAGCGAAAAAATGGATGAAAATACTGTGGAATTGCAAAAAAATAAAATACCGCGTGACTAGAGTGCTTTGAATGGGGTAAACATTACTGCGTAATTGCAAAACCGCGTGCAGCCACAGCACTTACTGTTTACTACGTATTTCCCAGTGTTCGACAGTTCCCAGCTAGTACCTTTAGTTCATGAAAATCTACAGCGTTTTACAAGACGACCTTTTTACTGAGGAAGAAATTGTTGCTCGAATGAAATTAGCATATAAAATAGTGTTGCAAATAACCGAATGAAAACTACCGATTTATTACGTTGTTGGAAAACAATCGACTTATTCAGTTGTAGCTTTACGTGTAGATTAAATTATTCATTCGCCTCTTTCGCGTGAAATCAGTCTTTGGGAGTAATAGAATGAAAACAATCAACACTATCCGGCGATGTTTTGCGTACTGGCTGAGTTATTCTTTCCTTCTTTTCAAGTGAAACCAGTCTTTGGTTTTTCTGTCGGCTGAAGCATATATTCATTCGTTCATTTAACTGAAAACACTCTTTAGTGGTTTAGCTGACTGAGTTGTCCAGTTATTCTTCTGAGTCAAACTAGTCTATATTACTTTCATTAGGTGAAGTAAAGCAGTGGTATACAATAGAAACTAGGACGCACATAGCCCGGGAGGGTAGCTTCACCTACAGGTGTACGCAAAGACATTTCAGTGGGTACACCAAATTAAGATAAGCAATATACAAACACATTAAATTATGTACTGAAGGACTGCTCATTCTTTTCGATGTTTAAAACTGATAAACAGATCACTGTGCATTTAACTGTTCCAGCTGCGATTTAACGCGAGTACAAAGCAGAGCGAGCATAAAAGTTCTCTAAGAGGTACGTGAAGAAAAAAGGGCGCATGCCAAATTTTTGCGACAATTCGCATTCCTTTTTACTGAAAAGGTCTGATGATGTCCATATATACAAACCACTTTAACCGTTAATTCAAAATTATTTTAATCTACCTCCACGTCAGCGTGATGCTGCTGCCAGGCACAGGGTAGCAGACTGCGGGAGGAGGTAGCCAGTTACCGCTAGTAGCAGTGAGCTCGCCACGGCCGCCGCGTCACCCCCTCGCGCCAGCTGTGACCGTGGCACTGGGAGCAGCAGGTTGGGGTTACCGCGGCGATGCTACGCGCCCGCCCTAACGACCCTCCCCCTTCCCCCACGGAAAAGGGTGGAAAGCTAAGTGAAACCGCTCAAACCTGGAGAGCGACGTGGCCGTAGACTAGTTTTATTCGGTCGTTTCATTCGACTGAAGAAACCAACTGAATGAAAACACAATCGACTGGCCAATCAATCAATTGGTTGTTGAAACCAGTCGGTTGTCCCATCACTAGTGTGAAAGCAGAGATTACTTCCTAAGAATGACTGACAGTGGTAAGGAAATAGTTTTATTATTTTCCTCGCATTAATAGCAATCCACTAAAACTATGAAACTTACTATAGTTCAATTCTTTTATCCTGGCGGTTCGCGCATGCCCGCCAAGACACGGGAGATTGCCGCGTTGCCAGTTGTATGCGCCAAGAGAAGCAGCGCCATAGTATAGTTCGCAAACTTACGTCTAGGGGGGAGCGCGCAGTTTATGAAGTAAAGCCACCACGGGCGCATTAACCATTTCACTGCTACAGAGACGTGCTCCCCGCATTCCGCGATGTGTGCGATTTTGTCATCACTGCACTGCTCGCCTTTGCAGACACATGGTGTTTCGACTGCTTTGACGCACTTTATCATTCGATTTCACAAAAACTATTTGGCCCAAAAATTTGATTTTTACACATCTTCTTGACTGATACTTTCCCCCCATAAATGACTTAATTTTGTTTCGATGTTCAACGCAGTTATTGTGCAGCATTAGATGTAGTAAACCACTGCACGAAATTTTGAAAAGTTTGCAGAGATAAAAGTCCACAGCGTATACTTTCCATATGGTCAATTTTGGTTGCCACTAGAAATTTCAAATAATTACATTGAAACGAATAAAATTCATGAAATAAGACACTTCGACTATGTTTTTAAATAAAAAATAATAATAAGCACCAATCAAGGTTTGAAGTCAGAACCTTTCGCTTAGCAGCCATACACTTTAACCAATACGCTAACGCAGCTCGTTATTCAATATGTCTTCTGGAGGACTTTAAAATAGCTCACAAAATACCGAAAAACACTTGGTATGATTATGAATTACTCACGTTTCGTCGAAGTACAATAGGAAATAAACAATTACCGCTGTTCTTTATTGCAAAAAAGCGGTTAGTGAGAATGCCAACACCTTTCCTTGCTATCACCTGAATTAGGAAGCTTATTGCTTGTTTGGTTTAATTAATTAATAAAATATCAAGCAATTGGTATAAAGAATGCTTTTTCCAAACTTTCTATAAAAGAAAGTCTGTTATCAAGACATTGCTTTTGTTCAATTACTTTATTTATGACTGAACGTTTCTAAAACTGAAGACACTCGTCCGTGCTCTGCACTGCAGTCGAGCTCTGGCAACGTCGTTCTCTGTTCATTGACTGACTGTGTTTTGTGACGTCACATGCGCAGAACGAACCTAAACTCGGCCGTCGTCATAAATGACGCGCGCTTTAGTATCACACTTGCCTTATTGTGATAGAAATCAGAACCACAGCACTTCGCATATTCCGTACTTTAGCAATTTCTGCCAACGGTTCTTAGAAAACCACTAAATTGTAGGTTCTCCTTAAATGCAACACTACTAACAGGCGAGAAAAGTAGTAACACTGAAGTTACATGCACAGCAGGAGAATTAATTTCGTATATGGTGTTCTCAGTTTCCTGCACCTTCTAATGACACAGCTAAATTTTCTTGTGATTATTATTATTAATGTCATTGCAACGTCGTTATCGTAAATACATGAAATTGGGCTTCAACTTTAACCCTCTTAAGTTGATTTACAATTTTTTTTATCTAGGAACATCGCTAGCTGTGTCCAAAAATGCTTAGAATGATAGAGCACTCACAGTTGCTACTGGAGACGACAATATTTCTTCACACTAATTGCTATACAACGGTGCTCATTGTTTATATGAAAACTCAGATAACGTATCGGAAGATGACGGAAGCAAGGATGTTGAAAATATGGGCCAAGTATTTTTTGATCATTCAAGCAGTTACTGGAAAAGGAAGACTAAATCCTGGCCCAGTGATTGGGAGAAAAGCGATAGCAAAATTCTCAGAAGGCATGGACAAGCGTGTACTGGATACAACAAAGTCGAAGTGCCAAATTACTCATGATACCCCAAGAGAGGAATGAAAATTAGATTCGTCGTCTGCTTCCAAGATATATCAGAAATCTGTTTAAAGAAAGTGTCATTAATTTTTTGCTGGTGGTAGTCAAAGAGTGTTTAACACAATCTGTGAAACGAAGTCATGGTATCAGAGGAAGATTTGGGTAATCAGTCTTATGGACATAATTACAACCAAACGTCTATGTAACATCACAGGAATTTCCAAGAAGAAAAGCAGGCTGATTTGTTATTTGAGAAATGAGATGGAAAACTTGGAGTTTGCAAAAAGATGTGTCTCAATGCTCCTGAGATTTAAAAAAAATTGACTGTCCGGTGTTGGCCGGATAATTCCACACATGGAATGAGCCCAGATTAAGAATCATCACGTTTTCAAATAAATCAAACGAAGGAAGAAATGATCCAACCCACAAAAAGAATTCCTGGACTACCTTCTGAAACTGCCATCGCATTATTGTAAGAAATCCTCTTCCAAGCTGTACCTCGAGACTGTTCTACAATGCAAACAACATCCGTATGGAATCTACAAAGAAAAATCTAATATACTGAAGGTTCCACACTTAAGTCGAGCCACCTTTAACTTTATTTTCGAAAAGTGTAACCTTGCTTATTTTCCCGCAAGAAAGACCAGTGCACCTTGTGTTGTAGTTATGGGTTCGGAAACTTTCGACAAGACATGTTGGAGCAGCACAGAAATGTAAAGAGCAGGCAACGCTGCAGGAGGTTGCCTAGCAGAAGCTTTGTTCAATGTACATCAAGGACTTCGGGGTGATGAAAGTAGCTTTTTTTTATATGTACGTGTAGTTTATTACAAAACATAATTAGATGCCCATAACTTAAAAATCTATAGTTTAGAAAGTCGTAATACAGTATGTTACTGGTTCAATGAAATACAAGGTGAATTGGCTGTACCTCTTGTATCGTGGACACCCTGTCCAAAACGATTAAGGAAAATCCAGTCCAAGTCATTTTGTATTCTGACAGCTGCACATATCAAAACAGAAGCGTGATATTATCAAACGCTCATTTACAGCTAGCAATTGATACTGCACTATTTGTAACATTTCCAATATCCTCTCGTCGTCAGATTAATTTATACTCTGAATCTAACAATTGTGTTGCTGACGAACACAACCTAAATGCAACAGCAAACTCCGAGAGCAATTAAAATGTTGAACCCTAATTTACAACGTACTGTTGGACATATCGCCAAACTATCACACTCACCCGACCTTAGCTTTAGGGCAGTTTCCACTGCGCTGCGATCGGACACGTTAATTCTCCCCAATTAAGTGGAATTTTAATACAACCACCAACAAAAATTCTGGTAGAAGTTATCTATAAAAATGGTTCAAATGGCTCTGAGCACTATGGGACTTAACATCTATGGTCATCAGTCCCCTAGAACTTAGAACTACTTAAACCTAACTAACCTAAGGACATCACACAACACCCTGTCATCACGAGGGAGAGAAAATCCCTGACCCCGCCGGGAATCGAACCCGGGAACCCGGGCGTGCGAAGCGAGAACGCTACCGCACGACCACGAAATGAAGGCAGTTATCTATATTGTGGAGGTCCTGTGTCCTCAAAATAAGTGGTTGTACATCCGTAATTACATCGAAACTAAAGCAAAGATTGTGCTTATCAGAATTTACAGCGCTCTCTCATCAGAATTCACAGAGCTTGCTGAAATGCGAGTGTTCTGGTATTAGTGGTAAAAAGGCCACACACGAAACTTCACTCACGTAAGACTTTACTTTTTATAAATGCCACAACGCACCCTTTTCCATGTGGTACTTATCACAACTAGTCAGGATAAATGGTTCAAAAGGCTCTGAGCACTATGGGACTTAACTTCTGAGGTCATCAGCCCCCTAGAACTTAGAACTACTTAAACCTAACTAACCTAAGGACATCACACACATCCATGCCCGAGGCAGGATTCGAACCTGCGACCGTAGCGGCCGCGCGGTTCCAGACTGTAGCGCCTAGTCAGGATAGTTTTGAGGTCCGAAATAATTAATTATATATGCTCCAAGCCAATAAATACCACAAATTTAGAGTCGCTGCCAGAACGTCATTAGCGACACCTGAACAGTTCAAGCTTGCCAGTATACCGCATCCAATCGACATTCACACACAAAGGTGATGTGTACCACACACCATATGTTTTGCTCATTAGCTGCTTGCATCTAAACCTCAGCAGTCTGTCACCAGCAGAAATACAATTGAAATCCTGTCTTGAAGTTCACTGACTATGTAACTTTACTCAGACAATGTTCCTAGCTCAGGATGTGCACAAGCAAAGCTTATTGTGCAATCCTGGCAGCGCCACACTCAGCAGACGTTCATCTGGTTCAACTGCCGAAACACGTCTCTGCCGGCTGCTGTGGCCGAGCGGTTCTAGGCGCTACAGTCCGGAACCGCGCTGCTTCTACGGTCGCAGATTCGAATCCTGCCTCGGGCATGGATGTGTGTGATGTCCTTAGGTTAGTGAGGTTTAAATAGTTCTAAGTCTAGGGGACTGACGACCTCAGCTGTTAAGTCCAATAGTGCTTAGAGCCATTTGAACCATTTGAACCACGTCTCTCTCACAACGGCGCGGCGCCGCAATCTTCCGATTCTTACTGACCGTGATGTCAGACACTCCTGTCTGCCAAATAATTTTGCGTGTAATTATATAATTCTCTACGACTTACTGACATGCGGAAAATCTCTAAACCTTACTTTGCTCAGTACTGTGAAATCTCTACTGTCCACTACAATAAAGTGTAAGATAGGCTATTTTCCCTTTGGACTGCGTCCACTGATGGAATTGTCCACTGGAACCAAAGTGAAGGGGAATATGCACCCATAAATTACGTCTGAACTTTTACTTCAGGTTCTTTTTCAGTGTCCCAGCACCTGCTTCTCCACTTTCTAGATCCTGCTGGATCCGAGCGCCGTACTGCCACAATATTTGAGGGCCGCTGGCTGACCTGTCCCTGAACGCACTATCAGGCCTACCCGCATGCCAGCCACCTCTGACTAAATTCTGATAGGCTCGCTGAATTAAAACTCAAATATCTCCATTATACATGCTCCGATCGTTATGCTGGTACCACCACTCGAAGTGTAATAAGATACTGTATCAATGAACATTTTCTCCGGCTAATTACTTTTCTTAAGTAATTTACAGTCGACTCGAGTATAAGCAGTGCTATGCCAGCACACTGCCACAACTCATACTGATTACACAAAAGTTTTTGGAGAAAAGTCATTCTCAGATGGAATGTGACTCAATTGACAGTTCCACTGAGTAAGTTTAAAGGACGTGTAGTTACACTTCCTAGCCATTCCACCTTGACATCTCCAAAACGTGTTGTTACTAGCTTTTTCAGCACCAAAAACAACACAAAGGTGCTAAATCGAGACTCTGGCAAACAAATACGACATAAGTAACATATCTTGCGATAAATACCGGGACAGTTCCATGTACCTGCCATTATTAATGTTTCTAAACAACATTTGCTTTGTTTCACTTTTTGATATGATAAAAATTACACTTCAGGGCTACAATGCAAATTTAGCGTCCCTATGAAATGTATCAGGTATTCTATACATGTTTCTCGTCTCTGTGGTAAAATTTGAGGTTTGCTCATTACGCAGCCATAATGGAAAAGATCACTGAGATCGAAGGGACCCATAATATGTAAAACCACACCAAAAGACTAGCTGAGATGGACAAACAGTTTTTATTAAAGGCAATAAGAAGTAGTTCTGGAAGTAGAAGATGTGACACAAAAAGTAGATCCACTAAACGTAACGGTAACGCAGGTACAACAGAATATTGAGCAGCCTGCAAGAAGCCAGTCGTGAAGCCTTGGCTTAAGCTAGAGAGTATGGTTTCTGGTCATGTCTGGACTTCACCAGAAATCATTATGTGTCCAATGGATTCAGATGCTTAAAAAATAAAAAGTTTGATAATGAATAATGCAAAAGCACTCGCAAATGAAACATCTATGCTTGTCTTGCACACTCACTTATTAAGAAGAGGGGGAGGGATTGTCTAAGCTACAAAAAGACGCAAGTTTATTTGTTCTCATCAGAACACAAGTGAGGAAGGAACATAAAAAGTATTTGCATGTGGAGCAAAACAGAGGGAAAGAAAAGCACCATTAGTAAACACAAGGAGAAAATACTTGTTTACACTCCAAACATTGTTAAGTGGGCCACATGGACCTGAGACAATAGATAAGAAAGATCGTCGTCTTTAAGGGAACTCAGTTATACAGTAGAATGTAGCGAACCAACCAAAGTCCAGTATATTGGTGGTCACGAGCTGCTCAGTACTGCTACACTGACATACTGATATTTTCATAGTGATGCCCAAAAGCTGGCAGCACTTGCGTATGGTAAAAGAATGAACACTCGCAAATGTGTACCTCACGTTTTCATAGAGAAAAAAATACTTGTGTTGCAGCTAATACATAGTAAAATTTAATGTTCACAATTGTAGCCATAGGGTCTGAAAGTGTTAGTTAGCACTGTGTCCCCCCCCCCCCCCCTCCCAAATTGTCCTTGAGGTATATATTTTCGTTTCTGTGCAGTCAGATATGGCATTAGACACGAAATTTTTCTTCTCTTCGTATATATATATATATATATATATATATATATATATATATATATATATATATATATGAGGGTAATAAATTACAATTTGTTCCAAAAAGAACCATACGACTTTACTTAAAATGTAGTACTCCTGTTGAGAAATGAAATCGAAATTGAGTAACTACTAGCGTATCAGCAAGATAATGGAGAAAACAAGGCACAAGAAACACTTACTATTGAACTCAGTATTTTTACACGAGTCCCGTATGGCGTGACACGCCTTTTATTTCGTGCACGGTTCCAGATATCGATACGAAATTTTCCTCTGTTGATAATATGCTAACAGGCACGTAATGTTATGTAAAATCAGTAGATCTTGGAAAGACAAGCAATTCGGCGAGAGTGGGCTATTGTGAATTAAACAGCGCCATGAAGAGTTCTCAGGTGAGGCTCCGTCGTTATATGCAGTAACACAGGCCTGCGCTACCAACGAGGAGAAGTGCCGTAAACCGATTTTCCAGAAACTTCGCTCAGTGGAAGCGGAGTCAATATAAGCGAACACGTGTCTCGCCTTTGACGTAGATACTTGACACTTTCTGAGAAAAGGACCGTCAAAGTTAGCGACGTAATTTAGATGGCCATTAGCGAGCGGTAACGTCAGCCGAACTTTTGGCATTGTGGCGTCGCGGCTTCTTGTTTTTGTGCGTCGTGTTCGAAATCCCTATATTATTTTTTTATTGAATTGAATATAATTTTTTTGGCATTTATGCAATCGTGTCTGTAGGTGGTTACACCACACTATTGTTTCTTATCAAGTTAGGCGATAGAAGGGCATTATGTTAATTGTGAACTCATAACTGGCTTCCACAATAAGTGTCACACATTTATTACATAATATATGTGTGCATGATAGTGTATGATATTTTCCGGGGTTGCAATCTTTTTCAATTCTTATATTTCCTCTTGCATCAATTCTATATTAATTCTTATATTAATTTTTACATTTTATTCTTATGTTTATTCTTCAGGAATATTTGATGTATTCCTTTGGGAAATCCGATGGTAGAAAGATTCGAAACAGACATTCCGAACACCACGAGCAAAGCGCGAGGCAAGTTTGCCACAATGACATTTCTTCGCATGAATCTCATGCGAGAAAGCAACGTCCGTAGCACTGTTGAATATTTTACGCACTGGCAATAATTTCCTGGCAAACCATGCATAACGGATCATTTTACGAAAACTGGTAACTGAAATTGATAACATATTGAGATACTTTACAGGAGCTTCACTGAGAACAATTTCAAGTAATTTTATCACTCATTTAATATTTTATGATTAATTCACCAGACATATAATTAGTAGACGAACAAGGACAACGTTATTTTAACATATTTTGGAAAGCAGTCATGTTGTAATCTTCTATGGACATGGGCAAAAAAATGAAAAACAAAAATAAAAGTTTTAATCTAGTTTCAAACACTGGAGGCAAGAAGTGAGAAGCCTCGACACTCATCTAGCAGCCTCAGTTGAAGTAGTTGTTCGCTGAATACCACACAAATGGCCACGAAAACTTTGACCGTCGTTTTCACAGAAACGGTCGAGTATCTACGTATAAACCGAGATACGTGTTCGCTCATTTTGACCCCTCTTCCACTGAGTGGAGTTCCAGGAAAATCGGAGTACAGTATTTGCCGTTTTCTCCCGGTAAGATAAAAGCTTCTTTCGTATGCGACGTACATACAGGGCAAGCTATGATTTATGTCTACGTAACTACTGCACACTCTAGCTTCTGGTACATCTGATGGGGCTTCGGAAACTACTTCATATATACATTTCCGGTTTTTTGTGGAAACAGCTAGATTTTCGTCAGGTGGTTTTCGATTTAAACACTCCCCACTGCTGCTAACTTATCAAAGTAGAAACAGAAACGTTGGATCATTTATATTTTATAATGATAAACAGCTCTATTCACGAAAAAACAAACTATTGTATTGGCTTTCTTAGATGTGACAAAAACATACGTGACACGTCTTTGTCTGGCGACGCCTGACTGCTTCTTAAAGGTAAAACACTCGCTGTTGGACAAATGTGTCTGTAGATACCACTAGACATTGTAATTATACGGAATACACTTTAAATAAACTAAGTGTGTATCCAGAACGACTGACTACATGTCACCCACAAAATAAATACCCTTCTTAATGAAACGTAGTTTTACATTTTACTTAGAGATGTGCTAAAATTCTTTGCTATCGACTGCAAGGCACAACTACAATAGACCTTCGAGCGATAGATGAACAGATGAAAGTACGCTAGGTAATATGCCGTTGCATGCTATGCCAATTCGACGGCGCATATCATCTGGAGTAGTTGGGGCTTCACGATAGACTGCATCTTTTCGAGCCCCCATACAAATAAATCAATTGGAATCCAATGAAGAGCCCTGGCCGGCTATTCTACTGTAGCATTCCATCATATCGAACAGCAGGAAAATTTTTCATTCAGTAAAAGAATGAGCTGGGCAGCCATCGTGTTGAAACCGCATACAGTGACACTTACACAGTGGTACATCTTCTAGAAGAACATTTAGAATGTTCGTAAGAAATAGTGCATTCGTTTTTCCATCTAACATCCCTGGACTGAAGGAAGTGTTCAGAATGGAATTACCTATGATTCGTTTACCCTCCACGGTTGCTGCTGTTGTATCCGATGAAGCCAGCGCGGACTTTCAGCTGCTCAGTAGCCCAAGTTACTTAAATGTACATTATCATGGTTCTTAAATGTTGTTCCGTAGTTAAAGTGCACACGTTGGAAAACGTAATGTCGTCTCCCACAAGCTGTAGAACAAACCGACGAAATTATGTACGACGTTCCAAATCACATTCTGTGAGTGCATGATGTATGACAAGATAAGATTGGAATTTATGTCGATGCCAGATGCGAAGGACACACGTCTGGCTCATCCCCATTCCTTGCTAATTCGTCTCGTGGCACCATGCGTGGCACAACTGATAAGCGTCGCATCCAGAACAACTTCATTTACGCGTTCAACTTTTGTAATCCTGTCTTCCTCAGTTGCGTGTAATATTACGGTATATTGATAATTTGTATTTTTGGACCGTCTGACTACAACTTACTGGTTTATTTCAGTGTCCATCTCCTCCACTCCACTCTCTCTGTCCATCTCTTCCTCTTCCCTTTCGCTGACCATTTCCTCCTCCTGTCTGTTCATCTCCTCCCCATCCCTCTCTCTGCCGGCCTCCTCCTGCCCGTCTCCGTCCCCACCTCTTCTCTGTCTGCCAATTTGATCTTCCCCTATGTTTGTCCATCTCCTCTTCCTTTCACCTGTGTCTCTCCGCTCCTTCCCTCTCTCTGTCTGTCCATCTCCTCCTCCACATCCTCCACACATCTGTCTCCACATTATCACGCTTACCCCAAAGGGGGAGGGGGGGGGGTAATAACCTATTACCCCTTCAGTGTTTCTTCCCAGATTGTAACTAATATTTGTATCAAATTTGATCGAAATCGTTCGAGGGGTTTAGAATGAACGTTTTACCCATGGTGTTGCACGCACACGTGCATGTCAGATATATTTCACATATATTTAACGTATTTCACACGTATTTGTACTTGCGTTTGACCAGTCTGTCTAGCTGATTCACCTTGCACTTTCAATTTCATGCAGCTCAATGTTTATAACGCCGTGCCTCCTGAACTATGTGATGTACAATCCTATAACAGTGCAGATACATCCAGTGTTATACTGGGTGATCAATAAGTCAGTATAAATTTGAAAACTGAATAAATCACGGAATAATGTAGATAGAGAGGTACAAATTGACACACATGCTTGGAATGACATGGGGTTTTATTAGAACCAAAAAAATACAAACGTTCAAAAAATGACCGACAGATGGCGCTTCATCTGATCAGAATAGCAACAATTAGCATAACAAAGTAAGACAAAGCAGAGATGATGCTCTTTACAGGAAATGCTCAATATATCCATCATCATTTCTCAACAATAGCTGTAGTCGAGGAATAATGTTGTGAACAGCACTGTAAAGCATGTCCGGAGTTCTGGTGAGGCATTGGCGTCGGTTGTTGTCTTTCAGCATCCTTAGAGATCTTTCGCGCGTCTAGCAATACTTTGTTTTTTATTTTTATTTTTTGTTCTAATAAAACCCCATGTCATTCCAAGCATGTGTGTCATTTTTTCCCTCTCTACTACATTAAACCGTGGTTCATTAAGTTTTCAAATTTATACTGACTTTTTGAGCACCCGGTATTTGACTACTGCCTGTGAAATTTGTTGTGCATAGTTTAGTAGCAAAGAAGTGATAAATTAAGACTTTACGCATGATGTGGTGGGGATGGACAGAGACAGAGGGAGGAGGGATGAGGAGGAGATGAACAGACAGGAGGAGGAAATTGTCAGCGAAGGAGAAGAGAAAGGGATGGACAGAGAAAGTGGAGAGGAGGAGATCGACACTGACATAAAAGAATGGTGAGTAGGTAGGACGATACAGACACACAGAGGGGAAGGAGGAGATTGACAAAGAGAGGTGTTGAGGAGATGGAATTAGCGGGGATAGAAGCAGAGTGACAGAGAGATATTGGAGGAACAGATTGAGAGGGAAGGGGTAAGAGGAGATGGACAGAGATGGGGGTGTAGGAGGTAGACAGTGAGAGGGGTTGGAGGAGTTGGAGAGAGGGAGGAGGTATAGGAGATATGCAGAGAGGAGGTGAAAGAGGAAATGGACAGATAATTGTGGAAGGAGGACATGGGCTAGAAGGAAAACGGAATAAATACATATCTGGGCAATGACGACTACTTGGCCAGAAAAATAAGAAAAAGACCACGACAAGTGCGAAGAAATTACTCTTTCAGGAGGCATCAAATCAGTGACTCCCCCCGCCCCCTTAAACGCTCCAAAGGTTAGCAGAAGCCAGGAAACCTCTAATTCATCTAAGAATAGAATTCCGATGTAGAAAACAGTTTCAAACGTCTTATGACTTTACTGTTAAATATTTGACCTTAAACGTGTAAGTGAGAAAAAGTTTAGAAAAGGTATGAAATTATGCTAAACATTTGTTGGAAGTAGCTAAGTGCTCTCATTATGAAATACTGTATGAATATTATATGGGTATTTTGCGCTCCAGTTGAAGCAAAAGAAACATTTACGTTCACGTCAATGTTTATGAAGTCATATCTCATGAAGTGATATGATTTTGCAGGTACATTCAGTGATACTTCTAGATACTGTCTGCAAAGTGTTTTCGACTAGAGTCAGTAGTATAGAAGTAATAAATTAAAACGTCATGCCCGTACTTGAAGCTTTACTGCACTCCACTTGAAGCATAAGCTACGACGTCATGTCACCTGAACTGTGTGTCGTACAATGACATAATTTTGCGGGTACATTCACTGGTAAAAGATAAACCTTTTTCCTTTCATCGTTTTATGGGGAGTGTCAGCAAGAAAGAGTTTTACAAAGGTTTGAAATATTGTGTAAAGTTTGTTGGAAGTCGTTTGTTGGAAGTGCTCTCATCTCCAAATACTGGATGAAAAGGCACGGGTGTATGCGCGCCGCCAGTTACACTGCCTCAAGAGAGTTTCTGACTGTATTACTTGTCTCATTGCTTTAAACTTTTAACATAAAATTATACCTCTTAATGAGTAGATTACAACAGCAATATAAATTTTTAAAAATTGGTGAGTAATTAGCGGAAATGTTGAAAATCATATATTTTACTCCTGGACGCCGTCAGATATTCGATCAGTTCCGTGTTCTGCGATAGTCGTTTAGTAATATGGATAACTGTTAATCATCACTCTCACACATTGTCCAATTCATACACCCCTACACGTAAAAGTACTTCGATGTACAACATAGTTGACTCTTCTGTCTTTATACGTGTTTCGTAGACATGATACACAAGGAAATAAATCTGCGTATATCTTGGGCCTAACAAATAACTCATTACTCTCCTCCGTTACTACACAAACATTGGTCAAGTCATGCAAGATAAAAAAGTATCTTCACTCTCATGAAAATTACAGATACAATTTCCTCTTACCAAAATTACTAGTTTTTACGCAACTCAACATGTTTTCACCTCCTTATCAAGTTAAATTTAACGTAGTGTACTGTAGCAATTAGGGATATATACAGGGTGGTCAAGAACAGTGTGAAAAGATTTTAAGTATGTTGGAGGAAAAGTTGTGCTGAGAAATAACTGTTAAGAAAAAAATTCGATACGTTGAGCTGTTTCCGAGTAAAGCAACACTGAAGGTATCTAGTCAGGCTGTTGCGTGAGCAAATTCCAGCGGTCCGCCAGATACAATTAGTATCAGTTGTTCTTATAGCGTAGTTGATAGCGGACGAGAATGTTCAGCCCTTGGTTCGGGTTCCACCCTTACTATCGTTCCATGTCCAAGTTTTGTATCACTCTCTTGTTCGCTTTTAGGAAGCGAAACGAGGAACATATCTGTTGACGTCGTCTCTGGCGGATCGTTTGAATTTGCGCGGGCAACGACCTTATTGGCTAATTTCGATGCTAGTTAACTCGGAAATTGCACAGCGTATCGAATTCTTTTCTTAACAGTTATTTCCCAGCACAACCTACCTGCAAATCCCTCACAAACTTTTCAGATTGTTTCTGACCACCCCGGTATATAGGGTGAGTCACGTAATATGTAATACCCCTTTTATTTTGTGAGCGGTTCCTGATATCGAAACGAGGCTTTCCCCAAATGGAAGTACGCTAAGCGATACATAGTTTTGTTACACTCTAAAGAGTCTTAACTATTATATCGGATAAGTTATTAAAACAAGTGTGATTTCCTGAAATGGAATGATTTACTTTAAAAAACGCATACCTTGCGAATAGAGTTAGCAGCAAAAAAGTGATCAATTTAGTCGTCTTACATGATGCGGTACTTTTGCACGCATCTCAGTCCTTATGACGTCATACCTTCTGAAGTAAATGTCGTATAATCATGAAATTTTGCTGGTACATACAGTGATGTATGTGAATACTGTGTGCAAAATGTATCACGAATACAGTTAGTAGTTAAGGAGTAATAAATGAAAGCGTCACGCTTCACGAGATAATTTCACTCCATCAACAGCGAATATGTAGTGAGTTACAAACATTTTTCCTTTCATCACTTTGTGGGGATCGTGAGAGAGAAAAACTTACATAAAGTTTTGAAATTATATGTAAATACTGGATGACTAAAGTACAGGCATTTGCGCGTCGTGAGCCTCGTTACTTTTTCACCCCCGCACCCAGCCCTTTGAAAAGTGAGTGATTCTTACGCCCACAGTGATTCTTTCCAGACAATAAGCGATATATGTACCAAATCTGGTTGAAATCGGTCCAGTGGTTTACCAGGATATGTGGAACACACACACACCCATATATATATATATATATATATATATATATATATATATATATATATTGAAAAATATGTAGTTTGGTAGAATATTTCAAATGTTTAAGAAGATAATTCAATTTATCGTGGAACCATGGTTTGCTGCGTACATCAGGCGGTCTTGAAATCTATAACACATTGATGTCTTACGTGCTATCACACTATTTTATAAGTTTGCTCCTTCGATACTGTTGGAGCTATAGTAGAAGTTAAATTTTTGTTGGATTAGTTATTTATGTAATTGTCGAATTATGAAAGTTTATTTCATAATGATGTTTCATGGCAGCTGTTTTGACAGTTGTTTCAGCGATGTTACATGGTTGCAAGCAGTTTCCTTCTTTGGTGTTCTCTGGGGTATATCTCTGTTCTTATCAGCTACATTATATTGCTTGTTCGACTTGTGTTTATATGGTTCTGTCTTCATATGTAATTTAATCCTTTTTTTATGGAACTGGTTATGTCATGTAGTGTTGTGATGCGCGAGGTTTGTAACAGCTTCCCGAGATGAGTAGGAAAACAAAATCTACAAACATATCAGAGATCGTTTCACTGAAATAAGCCTGTTGTAATAAACAAAATAATCAAACACAGTATCGTCTTTGATCTCAAAACACAATATAATAGTGTCCCTATATGACATATACGATGCAGCGGACCCAGATGAATGGAAAATGTTATAAACAAGCTAATGTTATAATTACATTCCTTTTTTATGTTCCCATTTCTTACATTTTCCCGCCATTTACGTTATTTTCGGCTGCTACCGTCGTAAGTCCTATTCTGGGCAGCTACTTGTTTTACTACCATTAAACGTTTCCTATAGATGACATTTTCCACGTTTTTCGCTTTTGAACAACTACTACAACCTTCAACATCGACTTTAAAATCAATTATTTGGAAACTGCATCGTATTCCCACTCACACCTAACCTGTAGGATAATGCATAACTTAAGACTGTACAGTTTATTTCAGAATCTAAACCATTTTGGGTTCGAAGAGAAATACAGGTGATAGTTTTAAATGCACTCTCAAAATGTTTCTGCTGTGTTTTAGCACCTGACTCTAAACAGCAATAAACCATCATTAACAGCACTTCAGTTGATTCGTCCTTTTAAAGGCAAATCAAATAATGCACAAAATAATACGCAAGAAACAACTGAGTTCAGCTTTGCAGGATTGGTTTGTACCAATTTCTTAAGCTTCTCATTGACGAGTTCTTCTACACTCTTAGTTTGGTTTGGTATAATATTAATAAAATCACTTGATTTTTCAGCTACATCTTTATGTCACTTGGAATTAATATCCATTTTTTTAAACTGATGGATGGAAATCTTATGAATGATGATTGCCATCGGCGCCCGCCGCGATGGCCGAGCGGTTCTGGGCGCTTCAGTCCGGAACCGCGCGACTGCTACGGTCGCAGGTTCGAATCCTGCCTCGGGCATGGATGTGTGTGATGTCCTTAGGTTAGTTAGGTTTAAGCAGTTCTACGTTCTAGGGGACTGATGACCTCAGATGTTAAGTCCCATAGTGCTCAGAGCCATTTGAGCCATTTGACTGCCATCGGGGCAGGTTTGAGGCACAAGCGATACAAGGTGCCGCTTTCGGTGCCAAGTTAAGAGGGGCGCTAGAGGCGCCACAACGCAAGGGTGTTACACACTGGCGACCTCGTCGCTACAGTTCAGCCGCACGGTTCAATCGCTGCAATGTGCGACTGTCGCGCGTCTGAGCCACGTGGTTCAATTGCGCTGCAGAATCTCTGTAACTACAGTTGCCTGTATGCTTCTGCAAGCCAATTAGGAAATGTATTCTAACGAGTAAATGTATTCTAAGGAGTAAATGTTGATTTTTTTGTTATTGAAAATACAAATGCCATCCACGTCGACGAAAGTGATGGATTCATCCTATGTTAACTACTCGAGAGAAACACGTCCTTTTATTTTAACTACTTCAGAATATCTTGACGTATTTTTTGAGTTACATGCCGTGCTGAGGGCTAATCTAACGAAGGGAAGAACCCAAATGACGAATAGTGTATCACCAGAAGAAAGACTAATGATCGCATTAAGGTAAGTAAAATGCTTTCGAAAGTCTGTTTGGGTTCGATGCCGGATCCTAACTCGATTCAGTATTTCAATGATCAAACTGTTCGCCATCTTCAGTAGAACGTTGCTTCTGCTGCTGAGTCCCGCTGAGAACTGATGCCAAGGCTGCAAAACGACGTCCCATATAGGCCTCCGTACCGTAGGCGCCTTCAAGACAGGGCAGGTGGCGCCGCCCTTATTACAACACTGGCGGCAACGATGCATCGGACCCAGAAACTGTTTTCCAACACTCGCACAGGCCGCACCAAAAAACGTTTTGTTTTGATGCGAAATAGCACAGGGTTTCACGTCCTACTAAGAGGAAGCCCGTTGTTTCTATTAACCAAATTATGCACCAACCTAGTTTCAATTGCCTTCGCTGCAGCCAGTGTAAGTGTTCGATAATAGTATCTGAGTGCGATATATCGTTGTCGCCGGTGATCTTCCCAGGGCTGTGCCACCTGCCCTCTCTTTGAGGGCAGTAACTGTGGTGGGCGGTTAATGCGCCTTGTACAAAATACAGAGGTGTATATAGGACGTCGATTTGCAGCCTTGGTCCTACCAAACTTTTCCACCGTCACTGTCCTACACTTCCTCCACAGGCTGTCCTTTTCCGCAGATCCCACTGACTCTACTGCTCCTCGCTCCGCACTTGTGACTGGGATACACTCCTCCGCTACTGGCAATTTCAACGACCCAAACATCCGCAACCTCTTAACAGCAAAGAAACCCCTGGAATGGCGCCAGACATGTACACGACTCAACTCTGCCCTCCTTGTCAACTCGTACAAATACTGGTCTGCTTTCCACCACCTTGTTGGTAGCGAATCCCGGCCTACATTACCCCCTTCTCCATGACAACCCCCCCCCCCTTCCCAGACAACCACAGTAAGACTAACCATTTTGCTTCCCACCTCTCCGAGGTCTTTTCCATTCCCAACGATCCTCACTTTAATTACTCTCTCTTCCCCACAGTTTGAACGCTCTGATACCTTCATCCCACCACTATCTCCCCATTTCCAGTACTTGGATCAGTTACCCCCCTCAGATTTAAACACTCCCATTACGGCACATTACATCAAACTCCAGGGGCAATACTGCCCCTGGTCACGACAGTGATACCTACTGCCACCTCAAGGAATCCCCCCCCCCTCCTTCCTGGCTGTCCATGTGTAACATCATCCTCTCCACCAGCTTTTACCCAGACCTGTGGAAGACTTCTTTTGTCCTGCCGTTCCCTAAACGTAACAAATCCCCCTCCAACACCTCTTCCTATTGTCCCATCTGTCTCACCTGCATGTTCAGTAAGGTCTTTGAGTCTACCCTCTCCCAACATATTCATCACAACCTTAACCAGCACCACCTCCTTACCCTTACCTAGTGTGACTTCGAGCCCTCCTTTTCCACTGACAACCAGCTGCCTAACCTTACCAGTCTTCTTTCCCTTCAACTTAGCTCTAATCGTTCCACTATCTTTGTATCCCCCAACCTCCAGAACACCTATGACCGTGTCTGTCATCCTGAACTCCTCTGGCCGGCCGTTGTGGCCGAGCGGTTCTAGGCGCTTCAGTCTGGAACCACGCGACGGCTACAGTCGCAAGTTCGAATCCTGCCTTGGTAATGGATGTGTGTGATGTCCTTATTTTAGTTAGGTTTAAGTAGTTCTAATTTCTAGGGGACTGATGACTTCGGATGTTAAGTCCCATAGTGCTCAGAGCCATTTGAACCACTAGAGCTCCTCTGTAAACTCCAGACCTATGCCTTTCCTATCAATTTCGTCCAACTCGTTGTTTGCTCCTCTCACGTTGTCCCTCCTATGTCATTATCCACAATACTAATTCCCATACATTCTATCCCACTGCGTGCATGCCCCAAGGCTCCATCCTTTCCTCTCTCCTCTATGCCCTGTATGCTGCAGATATGCCCCAACCTCCTCTGCCTGTTTACCTTCTCCAATTTACTGATGACACTGCTTTCCTGGAACTCTGTCCTACCCTTCAACAGTCTTAATGTACTCTTCAAATTCACCCTGACCAGTTCACCGCCCTGTGCAACCAGTGGCTCCCTCCCATCACCCCTTTCAAGACCCAGGAAATTCTCATAGGTCATATGACCCTCTCCCTCCAGCTCTACGATTTTACCTTACCATTTATGGTCGTCCTATCCACCTCACACCTACCCTGAAATACCTTGGCCTCACCCTCGACCGTCACCTCACCTAGACTCCCCATCTCCTTATGATCCAACACAAAGCCCACAATAGACTCCACCTCTTAAAAGTTCTGTCTGACCAGAAATGGGGACTCCATCCTTCCACCATCCTTCACACCTACAAATCCTTAATCCATCCCATCCTTTGTTATGCCAGTGTCACCTGGATTTCCACCTCACCCAGATCGTATGAAGCGCTCCAAACCCTTGAACGCAATGCACTCTGCCTCGGTTTCCGTATCCACCTCCTGTCCACCACATGGATCCTCTATGACCTCATTCCCTTCCTTTCTCCTTTTCCTCAAACACATCTGCACCCTGTACATCACCTGCAGACTCTGTACTGTGCATCCCCTTGTGTCTTCTATCCTCTCTACACCCAGCCCATTGCCACGTCTTTACTGTTGTGTCCCACCCTCTCTCCATCTCCACATCCTCCACCTCCTTTACCAACAAACCTTCCAGCACCTACCACATCTGGATGATTAGCTTAGCCTTGATACCTACCCCTCCTACAAACTCTAACCCTACTTTCCCCCCTTCCTATGCCTCTCTCTGTGCACCTTTTCTCTTCCCCTGAGCGGCTTTTTCCTCCCTCCTACGCCCCTTCCCTTTCCAGTGCACCCCTTCCGCGTTTCTGTGCTCCCTCCTGAATTATCTTCCCTCTCCCTCTCCCACCCTCCCGACTCATGCGCCTTGTTGTGCCCCCGACCACGTTTCTTTTCATTCCACTCTTTCCAGTCCCCCCCTCCCCCGCTGCCCCCGCCTCACCCCTCTTTCCCCTCCTCTCCAGCCTCCCCTCCCTCAGTAGGTCCCTCCCGGCAGTTTTTACTCTTCATCATGAGTGCCCTGCCTCGTGCACTGGCTTTAAAGTGTTGTCGTTCTTATGTGTTTTAATGCTTTGGCCAACTTTTAACATGTGCGTGTGACTTCAGTGTATTTTATGTGCCACACACATCGCCAAGTGTGTTTTTTATCTTTATTTGGACTTTTTAACTGTCCCACAATGAATGTCTCTGTGAAGAGTATATTTTAACCCCTATTGTCTCCACTTATTATGTTCTTATGTCCCCCTTTTTATCGCCTTTTATCTTTTTATTTTAACCATTCCAGTCACTAATTACTTTTTTCCTGCAAAAAAAAAAAAAAAAAAAAAAAAAAGAGATCGTGCCTTTGCTATCCAATTCTTCAAATTAAATTATGATTTTTCAGATGTATAAAATATTCCGAGGTGTCCCCCAAGGGGAGATACAATGCGTCCCCAAATGAGGACATTGGGTTGAAGTGGGTGCCATATAAGTCGAAAAGTCAAAATATTTTATTTGATTTTATTTCACTGAAATACATAAATTAAACAAATGAAGCATTTTCAAAACGATTGGAATTCACGTTGTCCAGTGTTTTATGCCGCTATACGATAGCTTCGTTTATTTCGATAAAAGCTTATGGAGCCTGAAGATGGCAACATTAATTGCCGAAACTGGTTGGTTTTAGAATAAAATAAAATATCTTAAAGTGTGCCTCTGTTGGTGAAGTTTATTGATCCTGAAAAATTCATTTTATGCCGATTTTGAGGAGGGTACACGGCCGTATAAATTTTTCAACGCCTACATGATGTAACATGTTTCAGGTTGCAAAACCGCCTACAAACCGTCGAAAATGGCTGTCGAAAATCCTGTTCGGTTTCAAAAGCAGCTAACTGCATGTTGTCTTCCGGTGCAAAGCCTGCTAAATGCCCAATAGGCGTGGCTGTCTCCCTGCCATGTCCGAATGGAAAGTACGTGAACAGACATCAGACTTACCAATCTGGACATTCAAAGCTATCCTTCAGTCTGTTACTATTAGAGTAGATATTTTTCTTATTGAGCCTTAAGTTGGCTGCACTGTAACAAATTCGTGCGCAACAATAGCATTCTCGCAGCCAATGTGTGTGATGTCCTTAGGTTAGTTAGGTTTAAGTACTTCTAAGCTCTAGGGGACTGATGGCCTCAGAAGTTAAGTCCCATAGTGCTCAGAGCCATTTGAACCATTTTTGAAGGAGCTCTATAACTTCTTCTTCTGTAACTGGCCTTCGTCTATCTTAGACTCGGGGTGATGTAAATTCAGCGTAGGATGACTAAAATGACAGTGAAATAATGTCCTAAATTTCTATGCTTCTGCAACTTTTTAATCACAATGTACTCATTTGGAGACATGTGTAAAGTTATGTCACTTATCTTTCGTTCTGAAAGAGACCTTTAGTTTGCACCTTCAAGAATGCACCTTTCTACGGACAAATAATTTTTTTTTACATAAGCTTAGAAGATATTAACCGTCTCATGGGAGGTACAAATTTATTTGGAAGCGTCAATGTGACTGTGCACATTCAGTTTTGTTTTGTGCTACCACACGCTTTCTTTATGACATGTGGTGTGTTTTTTTACAGATTCAAATGGCTCTGAGCACTATGGGACTTAACTGCTGTGGTCATCAGTCCCCTAGAACTTAGAACTGCTTAAACCAAACTAACCTAAGGACATCACACACATCCATGCCCGAGGCAGGATTCGAACCTGCGACCGTAGCGGTCGTGCGGTTCCAGACTGTAGCGCCTAGAACCGATCGGCCACTTCGGCCGGCTTTTACAGATTAATTGTCCTAAAATATAAATAATACATAATTATAAACATGCCACACACAGATGGTTGCTCCGTCGGAGTGGCCGTGCGATTCTAGGCGCTACAGTCTGGAGCCGAGCGACCGCTACGGTCGCAGGTTCGAGTCCTGCCTCGGGCATGGATGTGTGTGATGTCCTTAGGTTAGTTAGGTTTAATTAGTTCTAAGTTCTTGGCGACTGATGACCTCAGAATTTAAGTCGCATAGTGCTCAGAGCCATTTTGAACAGATGGTTGCGTTACAGATTTTCGTTGCATGTGACTTACGTGAAATGTCGGTTTGGAGTGTTTGTTTTCATAAAACACTCCAAACCGACATTTCGCGTAAGTCACATGCAACTAAAATGTGTAACGCAACCATCTGTGTGTGGCATGTTTATAATTATGTATTATTTATATTTTAGGTCAATTAATCTGTAAAAAACACACTACATGTCATAAAGAAAGCGTGTAAACCGTCTGAGGATGAATCACAACGATTCGAAACCGGTAACGGTACCCTTTGTGTAAAGGAACTGGAAGTAAATTTGTGGCTGGTTGCTGTCCCAACACCATCAACATTTGTCAGCTCTGTTGCTCTCTGCACAACTACGTCCGCAACAAAGATAGATCCAGACTAGATGAAACTTTAGAAACAATTGGTTTAGTTTGGAAGCCAGGAAAAAATTTTTTACACGTCTCCATCCAGGAATTACGTTTTTGTATGTAATCTTTATTTCCTAAATCCAAATTACAGACGAACGTTCTATTTCAATGCTCGAAAGTTCAACGTCGAAAGTCACTTTTTCAGCAGAAAAGGGCAATGAATTCTTTAAAACGATGCAAGAAGTTCACGTTATTCAAACGACAAATGCAGCAAAACTAACCGAGGCAGCAGCTGTTTACCCCCGCGGTTTGTAACCGCGAGTTTAAGGCCCTACGGGAACCGCAGGTTACATGAAGAACGCGACTCTGCCTAACGCGCAAGTCACGCGACCAAATCGCCAGTGTGAAGCGGTCTTAAGATTCCTATCCACATCTACATCTACATTTATACTCCGCAAGCCACCCAACGGTGTGTGGCGGAGGGCACTTTACGTGCCACTGTCATTACCTCCCTTTCCTGTTCCAGTCGCGTATGGTTCGCGGGAAGAACGACTGTCTGAAAGCCTCCGTGCGCGCTCTAATCTCTCTAATTTTACATTCGTGATCTCCTCGGGAGGTATAAGTAGGGGGAAGCAATATATTCGATACCTCATCCAGAAACGCACCCTCTCGAAACCTGGACAGCAAGCTACACCGCGATGCAGAGCGCCTCTCTTGCAGAGTCTGCCACTTGAGTTTATTAAACATCTCCGTAACGCTATCACGGTTACCAAATAACCCTGTGACGAAACGCGCCGCTCTTCTTTGGATCTTCTCTATCTCCTCCGTCAGACCGATCTGGTACGGATCCCACACTGATAAGCAATACTCAAGTACAGGTCGAACGATTGTTTTGTAAGCCACCTCCTTTGTTGATGGACTACATTTTCTAAGCACTCTCCCAATGAATCTCAACCTGGTACCCGCCTTACCAACAATTAATTTTATATGATCATTCCACTTCAAATCGTTCCGCATGCATACTCCCAGATATTTTACAGAAGTAACTGCTACCAGTGTTTGTTCCGCTATCATATAATCATACAATAAAGGATCCTTCTTTCTTTGTATTCGCAATACATTACATTTGTCTATGTTAAAGGTCAGTTGCCACTCCCTGCACCAAGTGCCTATCCGCTGCAGATCTTCCTGCATTTCGCTACAATTTTCTAATGCTGCAACTTCTCTGTATACTACAGCATCATCCGCGAAAAGCCGCATGGAACTTCCGACACTATCTACTAGGTCATTTATATATATTGTGAAAAGCAATGGTCCCATAACACTCCCCTGTGGCACGCCAGAGGTTACTTTAACGTCTGTAGACGTCTCTCCATTGATAACAACCTGCTGTGTTCTGTTTGCTAAAAACTCTTCAATCCAGCCACACAGCTGGTCTGATATTCGGTAGGCTCTTACTTTGTTTATCAGGCGACAGTGCGGAACTGTATCGAACGCCTTCCGGAAGTCAAGAAAAATAGCATCTACCTGGGAGCCTGTATCTAATATCACAATTAGTAGCGGCCACTTGGACCACCAAGCTTCGAGGGTCGCCAGGAGTGGCCAATCGCAAGATTTCTATGCAGTGCGTTTCACATTTATAAGCTAAAACTGAAGCGGGTGGAAGTGCACGACGGAAAAGGAGGGAGAGGAAGGACGCCAAACGATAAATTATTTCTTGAGTCATTTGTGAGGAAAAATGTTCTCTGACCGGGCCTCATTGCCATGCGTTACACGTGGCAGGGAATCATGCACAACTGAAGAAGCAAACCTTTAACTGCAGTAGAATGAACCAACCATCGATATGGTGACAGACAGTCCAATCGAAATGTTCTCCTTATGTCATCTAGGCCGTTCTTGAAATTATAATTCTTTTCAGGTTGCCATAAATTCAATAAAATGTTAACATTAGGGAATAATCAATACTTTTAACCCTATTTCCAACATCAGAAATACTGACCAGGACGCTACTACCCCTTTCATCGAAGCACATCAAGCCAGCAGAGATACTCACTAGATCTATATTTTCTCTACCAGTACAAGCACTGGCATTTTTTATAGAGAAATTTGAATTTAGCAAATCCTTTTCTTATAATATTTCATCACAGGTAGTATATTTTTCCAATCTCTCACTTGCATTTTCGGTTTTCATTCAATTGTGAAACACAAAAGGCTTTATTTTTTCACTCATTTCAGTATGCTTTTAGATCTCCATGAACACAAAATTCTAAGTAAATCACATTCATGCACCATCGATACCTTACAACTCATTGTCGACTATGAAAGACTTGAAAGACAACGTCATTAAATGCCGACAACCCTCCCGCACCGTACTGATCAGCTGAGTTTCGTGAGAGCGCTTTATAGAGACATTCATACTCAAATGTGGAGCCTCTTTGCAGTAGTAATTATGAAACTAGCTAAATCAAGCCTGTTGTAGAACAATAGCTAAATCAGTGTCACCAACTGTCAGGTCGCATAGGTTGACAGTGATTTCAATGACGAGGCCTTCCTTCTTCTACCGACAGTTACCGATCTGTGGCCACACAGTACAGATGAATGTCAATTCAGCAAATGAAAAGGGATATAAAACAATTTGCTAGTTTCAATTATTGCCTGACAGTTATTAACCATTATTTGGACTTTGAAGGAGTAAGCGTACGTCGAGTGTGTTTTGTCGTGAAACGGTTTTGTTACGCCAGTAGCCATTTGAAGTTTATGAAGATGTGTACGCCTAATGACGCGGAAACTGGAATGGTGGCTCTTTCGTTTCATACGAGGGCGACAGTTCCGAGGCGGAGCTCTCACCATACTTAACTATAATGGTATAACTATGTGTCCGTAAGTGCATTAAGGACGAAAAGATCTACGGCGGTTTATTACCAAATTCGAAAAATGCTGAGAAAACAAAAACTGTTGCATTCGCGGTTAAAAAAAGAACACGCAAATGTCTACAGGAAAAGTTAGTAGTAATTCTGCGTATAAAAAAAATAAGTACGCGACGAATACAGCTACTTCCACTACTATTCATACCATGCTAACGAAAGATCTTGTGAGAACCAGAGAAAACTCCAGTCCAACGTAAAACCATTAAGTTGGCCGAAGGCTTCTATCCCCTCACTCGTCGACCAATCTCTTGAGGCAAAAGAAGACTGAAAAAGGAAAACTGAAGTTCTAAATTTCGTATTTGAAAAGTCATTCATGCAGGTCGATCGTACGAACATACCGATCGTTGAGCATCGGACTGGGTCCCATGTGGACGAAATAAAAATAGGCATCCCTTGTGAAAAGCAGCTGAAAGACCTCGAGACGAATTAGTCTCCAGGCCCTGATGATATCTCAATTCGGTTTTACAGGGCGTACTCTTCGGTACTGGCCCCTTACGTAGCTTGCATTTATCGTGAATCTCTCGCCCAGTGCCAAGTCACAAGAGAATCGACTAAAGAGCAGGAATTCTGTATATCAGAATGGTTAAAGAACAAACACGCAAAGTTACGCACCGAAATTCTTACCACGTATTTGCTTAAGAGTCTTGAGCGTATTCGGTTCCAGTATAATAAATTTCCTTGAGACAGAAAAGCTTCTGTCCACAAATCAGGACGGACTTAGAAAGCAGCACTCATGCCTTTCTCACACGATATCCTGCAACCCATTGATGAAGGGCAACAGGCTGATTCTATATTCTCACATTTCCGGAACCCGTTGATACAGTGCCCACTGCAGAATGTTACCTTACGTCCGAGCATATAGAATACCATTCCTCACATGTGAATGGCGCTAAGATTTCTTAAGCAATACAAACCAGCACGTTCACCTGGAGGGAGAGTGTTCATCAGAGATAAGCGTATTGTGAGAGTGTCCCTGAAAGTGCGATATAACCTATCTTGTTCTCTATATATACGGACGGAATAAAAATCGCAACACCAAAAAGGAGTTGTGCGGAAGTTAGTAGGTGTGTTTCTACATCTGAGAGATGATGTCTATTCCTATTTTCCTTAAGAACACGTAGTAACGGTCGTGAGAGTTAGTTACCTTTGAGATTGGACGTAGTGAGATGACGTTAGTGAAGAATGCCTTTAAGGCCGCAAAGACACCATTATCAACACCTCACTGAGTTTGAACAGGATTGTGTAATATGGCTACTAGAAGCTGGATGTCCCTTCAGCGACATTACAGAAAGACTTGGCAGGAATTACATGACTGCTGGCAGCGGTGGTCACGTGAAGACGCGGTCGCAAGAAGACCGAGCTCCGGACGGCCACGTGGTAAGTCACTACAAAGAGAGAAAATCATCATGCTTGGCGTATGGCTCTGTCGCATCGTACTGCATCTGCAGCAGCAGTCTGAGCACCAGCTGACACTACAGTGACACAACGAACTGTTAAGCGAGAGCTCATTGTAGGTCAGGGTCGAGGTCTGTTGTGTTTTCTAACTAAAGATGGCACTGCCTCGGTGCCACTGATGGTCGTGTTTTGGTTAGGGGGAGGCCAGTTGAGTATCTGCACCTAACCTGTGCGTGCTAAACACATTGGACCTACGCCTGCGATTATGGCCTCGAGTGCGGTGTCATATGACGGGAGGAGCACTCTCGTGGTTAAACAATGCACCCTGACTGCAAATTCGCACGTCAAGTCTCGTGATTCGACCAGTTGTGCTGCCATTTATGAACAGCATTCCAGGAGGTATTTTCTAACGGGATAACGCTCGTCCACACACCGCTGTTGTAAGCCAACATGCTGTACACAATGTAGACATGTTTCCTTGGCCTGTTCGATCACGAGATCTGTCTCCAGTTGAGCACATATGGGACATCATCGGACGACAACTCCAGCGTCATCCAGCACCAACCGTCCCTGTAGTGTAGTTCTAGGCGCTTCAGTCCGGAACCACTCTGCTGCTATGGTCGCAGGTTCGAATCCTGCCTCGGGCATGGATGTGTGTGATGTCCTTAGGTTAGTTAGGTTTACGTAGTTCTAAGACTAGGGGACTGATGACCTCAGATGTTAAATCCCATAGTGCTCAGAGCCATTTGAACCTGTAGTGTCCGACCAAGTGCAACAGGCCCCTGTAGAAAAATAATGCATGCACGTTTGCATGCTTGAGCCTCTTACACCGGTTATTAATGTACCGCCATTTCACATTTGCAATGGCTTAACTCGCGCTTATATTAACCTGTGGCCTTGCAATGTTAATCACTTTAATATGTTAACTAGACAAATGTTTTCCCGAAATTTCAGTACCATGCATTAATTATTTTTTGGTGTTGCGATCTTTTTCCTTCATTGTACACAAATTATCTGATGTATGCGGTGAGCAGCAGTCAGCGAAAATTTGCTGATGACGCTTTACTGTGAGGGAAAGTGTCATCGTCGAGTGACTGAATACTGGGTGACTTCGACAGATATTCTATTTGATATGATGAATGGTTACTTGCTCTAAATGTAAAAAATGTACGTTGATGCAGATGAGTAGAAAAAACAATCCTGTAATGTTCGAATACAGTATTAGTGCATGCTGCTTGACAGAGTCAACACGATCAAATATCAAGGCGTATCGATGCAAAGCGATATAAAGTGGAACGAGCACGTAAGGTTGCGGCTTCCGATACACAACATTTGACAGATCCTTCATCACTCCAGAGCGGGTGGCAGCTAGTGGTGGGTTCGCGTGTCACTGGGCGGAAGGCGAAAGAGGGAGCAGGCCGTGCAGCTGGCTCCCTACGCCTTAGCAATAAGTACGAGGTGCTTCCCAGTGTTGATGATAACTCTGAGCCAGCACGGGATACCTCTCCTGTTGGGTCAGCGTGAGTATGCTAGTCACTGGGAGCTCCAACGTTAGGCGGGTGATGGAGCCCCTCAGGGAGATAGCAGGCAAGGCGGGAAAGAATTACAGTGTGCATTCGGTATGTTTGCCGGGAGGTCTTATCCGTGATGTGAAGGAGGCCTCGTCGGCGGCTATCGAGGGCACTGGGTGCAACCGGCTGCATGTAGTGGCACATGTCGGTACGAATGACGACTGCCGCTTAGGTTCTGAGGCCGTCCTCGGCTCCCTTTCGGCGGCTGGCTTATTTGGTGAAGGCAACTAGCAATGCACGCGGGGTGCAAGCTAATCTGTTTATTTGTAGCATCGTACCCAAGGATGGCCGCGGTCCTCTGGTTTGGAGCAGAGTGGAAGGTCTAAACCAGAGGCTCAGACGGCTCAGCCACGGCATCGGATGCGAACTTCTCGACCTCCGCTATAGGGTGCAGAATTTTAGGGTTCCCCTTAATAGGTCAAGCGCGCACTACACGCAGGAAGGGGCTACTAGGGTAGCGGAGTACGTGTGGCGTGTACATGGGGCTTTTTTAGGTTAGAGGACCCCTCCCTTGGGAGTAAACACGATTTGCCTGTTAAATCAGCTACAGCGACCTCAGAGAATCTTGGTCCTCGCAGATCAGAGATAGAAAAGATTAATATGATTTCAGTAAATTACAGGAGCACCCAAGGAAAGGCCCCAGAATTAGAATCGATTACTGAAGGTTATAATGCACAGATAGTATTAGCAACAGAAAGCTGGTTGAAGCCAGACGTCAATGACAACGGAATCCCATATTCAGACTGGAATGTTTACAGTGAGGATAGGTTAGTCGCCAATGGTGGCGTCGTGTTTATTGCAGTAAAAAATTCTATAAAATCTGTCGAGGTTATCACAGATTCCGAATGTGAATTAATCTGGGTGAATATGAGCATCAAAGAATGGTCAGAAATGGTGATCGGATGCTTTTATCTGGATCAGGATCTGTAGTTGTAGAGCGCTTCAGGCAGAACTTGCAGAATATCATTAGTAATTTTACCGATCATGCCGTTGTAATAGGGGGTGAGTTCAACTTGCCAGGTATAGATTGGGAGTGTTATACCATCAAAACTGGTGCCAGAGACAGGGAATCGTGTGGCAATGTTCTGTATGTCTTGTCCGAAAATTACCTTGAGTAGCCGGCCGACGTGGCCGTGCGGTTAAAGGCGCTGCAGTCTGGAACCGCAAGACCGCTATGGTCGCAGGTTCGAATCCTGCCTCGGGCATGGATGTTTGTGATGTCCTTAGGTTAGTTAGGTTTAACTAGCTCTAAGTTCTAGGGGACTAATGACCTCAGCAGTTGAGTCCCATAGTGCTCAGAGCCATTTGAACCATTTTTTACCTTGAGTAAATAGAGAACCAACTCCTGAGGGTAACGTCTTAGACGTCCTGGCAACAAACAGACTTGAACTTATCGAATCAGTTAATGTAGAGGAAGGTATCGGTGATCATAAGGCTGTGACAGTATCTATGACGACGGGTCCTACAAGGAATGTTAAAAAAGACAGGAAGATATATTTGCTCAGCAAGGTTGCCAGGATACAAATCTCAGAATATCTCAGCAGTCAGCATCAAATACTCGGTGATGAGGACGAAGATGTGGAGAACAAATGGAAACAATTCAAAGGTATTGTTCAATACGCCCTAGACAAGTAAGTTCCGAGTAAGGTTTTAAGGGATGGGAAAGATCCATCATGGTTTAATAGCCGTGTTAGAAAAGCACTACGTAAACAAAGAGCACTTTATCTCAGATTCAAAAGAACTAAAACCTAACTGTAAAACAAAAGGTGAACGAAGCGAAATGAGCGTAAGGAGAGCAGTGAGAGAAGCGTTCAATGATTTTGAAAGTAAGACGTTGTCAACCGACCTGGGTAAAAACCCTAAGAGATTTTGGTCCTATGTAAAATCAGTAAGTTGGTCGAAATCATATATTCATTCTCTCAGTGACAACACCGGCACTGAAACGGAAGATAACAGAGAGAAAGCCGAAGTACGGAATTCGGTCGTCCGAAGTTGTTTCACCGCGGAAGATCGTAACACTGTCCTTCCTTTCAATCGTTCTGCGAACGTCGAAATGGCAGATAATGAGATAACCGATCACGGAATTGAAAAGCAGTAAAATCACTTAGTAGTGGAAAGGCTTCAGCTCCAAATGAAATACTTATAAGATTCTATAAAGATTATGCGAAAGAACTTACTCCCCTTCGAACAGTTATTTATCGTAGTTCACTTGATCTACGAAAGGTGCCTAACGACTGGAAAAAAGCGCAGGTCATTCTCGTTTTTTAAGAAAGGCAATAAGACAGATCCACAAAATTATAGACCTATATCGTTGACGTCAGTCTGTTGTAGAATTATGGGACGCGCTTTATGCTCAAGAATTATGACGTTCTTGGAAAATGAATATCTCCTCTATAAAAATCAACATGCATTCCGCAAACAGAGATCCTGCTAATTTCAGCTCGCTCTGTTCCTCCATAGCATCCACAGCGCAGTGTACAACGGCGCTCACGTTGATGCCGTGATCCTTAATTTCGGTAAGGCATTTGACACCGTCCCGCATTGCCGTTTAATGAAAAAAAAAAATACCAGCTTACGGAGCATCGGAGCAGACTTGCGATTGGATTCAAGACTTTCTTGCAGATAGAACTCAAAACGTCGCTCTTAACGGAACTAAATCAACAGACGTAAAGGTAATATCCGGAGTACCACGAGGAAGTCTGATAGAACCATTGCTGTTTACAATATACACACAGCAAAAAAAGTTTTGTGTCATCTCTGTTCTGAGAGTTCCGGAACCTGTACAGAATATTGGAATAGAGATCAACATAAACATCATTTCCACCCTTTTCATTGCTCATGAGAACCACCATACAGCGAGACCTTCAGAGGTGGTGGTCCAGATTGCTGTACACACAGGTACCTCTAATACCCAGCAGCACGTCCTCTTCCATTGACGCATGCCTGTATTCGTCGTGGCATACTATCCACAAATTCATCAAGGCACTGTTGGTCCCAATTGTCCCACTCCTCAACGGTGATTCGGTGTAGATCGCCCAGAGTGGTTGGTAGGTTACGTCGTCCTTAAACAGACCTCTTCAATCTATTCCAGGCATGTTCGATAGGGATCATGTCTGGAGAACATTCTGCCCACTCTAGTCGAGCGATGGCATTATCCTGAAGGAAGTTATTCACAAGATGTGCACGATGGGGGCGCGAATTGTCGTCCATGAAGACGAATGTCTCGCCAATATGCTGCCGATATGGTTGCACTAGCGGTCGGAGGATGGCATTCACGTACCGTACAGCCGTTACGGTGCCTTCCATGACCACCAGCGGCACACGTCGGCCCCACGTAATGCCACCCCAAAACAGCAGGGAATCTCCATCTTGCTGTACTAGCTGGACAGTGTGTCTAAGGGGTTCAGCCTGACCGGGTTGCCTCCAAACACGTCTCCGACAATTGTCTGGTTGAAGGCACATGCGACACTCATAGGTGATGAGAACGTGATGCCAATCCTGAGCAGTCCATTCGGCATGTTGTTGGGCGCATCTGTACTGCGCTGCATGGTGTCGTGGTTGCAAAGATGAATCTCGGCATGGACGTCGGGAGTGAAGTTGCGCATCATGCAGCCTATTGCGCACAGTTTGAGTCGCAACATGACGTCTTGTGGCTGCACGAAAAACATTGTTTAACATAGTGACATTGCTGTCAGGGTTCCTCCGAGCCATAATCCGTAGGTAGCAGTCATCCACTGTAGTAGCAGCCATGGGCGGCCTGAGCGAGGCATGCCATCGGCAGTTCCTGTCCCTCTGTATCTCCTCCATGTCAGAACAACAGCGCTTTCGTTCCCTCCGAGACGCCTGGACACTTCACTTGTTGAGATTCCTTTCTGGCACAAAGTAACAATGCAGACGAGATCAAACCGCGGTATTCACCGCCTAGGCATGGCTGAACTACAGACAACACGGGCCGCGTACTTCCTTCCTGGTGGAATGACTGGAACTGATCGGCTGTCGGACCCCTCCGTCTAATGCATGGTTGTTCACGTCTTTGGGCGGGTTTAGTGACATCTATGAACAGTCAAAGGGACTGCGTCTGTGATACAATATTCACAGTCAACGTCTATTTTCAGGAGTTCTGGGAACCGGGGTGATGCAAAACTTTTTTTGATGTGTGTATAGAAGTGATCTAGTAGAAAGCTTCGGATGCTCTTTAAGGCTATTCGCAAATGATGCCGTTGTTTATACCAAAGTAGCAATACCAATTATAGTAAAAATTTGCAGAACGACCTGCAGAGAATTGGTGAGTGGTGCAGACTTTGGCAGTCGACCCTGAACGTAAATAAATGTAACGTATTGCTCGTACATAGGAAAAGAAATCCACCACTATACAGCTACACTATTTATCACAAACAGTTGGAGACAGCGTCTGCCGTAAAATTCTAGGCGTAACTATCCAGAGCGATCTTAAGTGGAATACCATATAAAACACATAGTGGGAAAAGCAGATAGCAGACTCAGATTAATCGGAAGATTCTTAAGGAAAAGTAACTCATCCACGAAAGAAGTGGCTTATAAGGCGCTTGTTGGCCCGATCCTTGAGTATTGTTCGTGTATCTGGATCCCTATCAAGTAGGACTGATAGAGGAGATAGAGAAAATCCACCGAAGAGCAGCGCGTTTCGTCACGGGATCGTTTAGGTGGCGAGAGAGCGTTACGGAGACGCTAAACAAACTCCACTGGCACGCGTTAGAAGACAGGCGTTGTGTATCACGGAGAGATTTACTATTGAAATTTCGGGACAGCAGTTTTCAGGAGGAGTCAGACAACATATTACTCCCCCCCCCCCCCCCCCCTCCCTCCGAGCCCGAGAAATTAGAGCCAATACAGAGGCTTACCGATAATCATTCTTCCCATGCACTATTCGCGAGTGGAAAAGCGTTAGAGGGATCGGATATTGGTACCGAAGGTACCCTCCGCCACACACCATTACGCGGCTTGCGGGGTATGATGTAGATGAAGATGTAACAGGGAAGGTGAAAGGTCGGCTTCTGTTTTTTGGAACGATTTTAGAAAAATGTAGCTCACTTACGGATGAGATCGATTATAGAACACTAGGTCGACCATTCTTAAACATTGCTTGAGTGTTTCGGATCCCCACAAGGTCGGATTAAACGAAGACATCGAAGAAATTCCGACTCCTTTTCCTAGATTTGCTACCTATAGATTCGGTCAACATGCAAATATTACTGAGATGCTTCCTGTGAGCTATCTCACAATTACCACAAGATAGTACACTCATTTCAGTACCAAACGCACATCCAGAGAAATAAACGCGTACAAGTTTTATACTATTGTACTTTATCAAATAACTATAATAAAAACTGCCATCTTAAAAGTTTGAAAAATGACAATAAACGCCGCCAGAGAAAACTGTGGTGTCACCGCCAGACACCACACTTGCTAGGTGGTAGCCTTTAAATCGGCCGCGGTCCATTAATATACGCCGGACCCGCGTGTCGCCACTGTCAGTAATTGCAGACCGAGCGCCACTACACGGCAGGTCTAGAGAGACTTACTAGCACTCGCCCCAGTTGTACAGCCGACGTTCATAGCAATGGTTCACTGACAAATACGCTCTCATTTGCCGAGACGATAGTTAGCATAGCCTTCAGCTACATTTGCTACGACCTAGCTAGGCGCCGTATTCAATTGATAATTACTATTATGAAGCATGTACCGTAACGAGAGATGTTCTACAATTGTGGATTAAAGTTAAGTATTATATCAACTACGTACTTTATTCGCAATTCTCAAGATATGGTCCTGTTCCAGACCTCACGCCAGTCAGCGTGTAATTAAACGCGTGCATTTCGGCCTCCTCTAGAAACACAGTGTTGGCTCTTCTGCCAACACTACAAAAACAACAATATTTCCTTTAGACATGCACAGTTTAAATATTATATCTGATACAATCCCTTTGTGGAGTACAATATCTCACAACACCTTCAAAAATAACCGCCGGGTACGGACTTCCAAAAGGTTCCCTTCTCAAAGAGATTAATTATGATACAGAGGGGATCACATTATTCAGTGATCTAAAACACACATAAGAAGCTATTATAACACGTCTTAAAATGAAATAAGCGACAATATCCTTTATAGTCTAAAAGGAGGAGGAACACTTCCTTGGGTAATGTGATCTGAAAACCAAGTAACGGAGTTAAAACAGATCTTAAATCAGGTCCCCATTGAATGCAATTCTACTCTGAAATGACTTAAAAACAAGGTTTTACCAATACATAGACAAAATATCAGGCATTTCTCACAATATGATTTCAAAAGAATGGTGCGTGACATGAATGACATGTTAGCCAATATCTCTCTCTCTCTCTCTCTCTCTCTCTCTCTCTCTCTCTAAGGAAAACGGATCACTAATCTTAACCAAGAGCAAAGCTAAAAAAGTACTGTATATTTGCTTTGAAAGCAATTTTAAAAAAACATTTACTAAGAATAAAGGTGCCTGCTCGTAATAATTTATAAAAACACTGCACCACTAATCACGAACATGAGTACACAAAATTTAACGGTACTCAATCAAAACAAAATACTTAACAAAATACAATAGAGACATGACGACAACGCTCTTACACACCGCCAGGCTGTCAAACAAGCTTAATCAGTGGCGTACATTAATACCAAAACTGAGAAGCGTTTGCGTATCAAACAGTAAGGCTTGCCGTTTATTCGTGTGCCTTCTCCCTTTCTTCCTACGATGAAATGACACGATCAGTACTTTTTGCACTTGTCGATCTTTAGACAAAACATATAACAAATTAAATAGCTCGTACATAATATGTGATCTCGACGAAGAACTAGCTGGGGCAGCAAGCATAACACTTTCATACCAAAAACGCACAGGGTATCCTTGTGAGTATTGCGGTGGGATTGACTTTTTGAAACCATCTATACGGTGCTGTAGGTTAATTTACCAGGTGTAACACTCTGCAGCCATTCACCCTGGCAGGCCTACATTTGCGAGTAACTGACGAAAAAAAAAAATCGCAATTTTGCGTGGCGCTCAGTAGTATTAAAAAAAGAAGTATTTTATACACTCATTCCGTGGTATAAGGGTTAGGGTAAGGCCTTCACGTGCGGAAGCTCGTTAGTATGGATCTCGTCACGCAATTAATTTCTTTTTAGTTTTTAAATTTTTATCGAAAGGACATTGATTATTATTTTTATTCAATTAATTGGTTTAAAAGCAGTTTTTTTCACTTCAGTTCCTTTGTCTCATCATTTTAATCATTGTATGAATTTTTGTTTTCATTTTTTCTGTCTATCATTCTTTTTCCGTTCGCAATTTTTGTTTATGTGAATTTAATTACATTTATCTATTTTAATATGTAAATATTTGAAAATGCCGATCACTCGGTTAAAAAAAAAAGACAAATAATCAATTTATATTGACTGCGCAATCGTGTCAAAAACGTATTTTTCGTTACAAGATATGCGTTTTTTGGATGGTAATCGCAATAGAAACATTTAAAACATAGCCTAAATTCCTATGGCACTATGGACAAAATAATGTAAATGAAGATTTAAACAAAAGAAGGGATTATAAATAAAACGTAATCCAGGAAAAATGAGGAACAGAACTAATGATTACAATAATATGGACGAAAAAATAGGATGACAAAGCGAAAGAAATTAATATATATAATTAATTAAAAAAACACGAACAAAGATTTCAAGCTGAAAAAGAATGTTATGAGAAAATGAGGACAAATGATAATATTCGTTCAGTGATTAAAATGATGTGACAAAGGAATAGAAATAAAAAATTACATTTAAATCAACTAATTGCATAAAAATAGTTATCAAAGTCATTTCGACAAAAACTAAAGTACCTAACGAGAATCGAATCCAACCCTTTCTGTATGTGAATGCATTAACATATCCATTACAGCACACAACCCGTCTACATTTTAATGCTAGTAATTGTTACGCAAAATTCCGATTTTTTTTTTAATTACTCGCAAACGAGGGCCCACCAGGGCGAATTGCGGTAGGGTGTGATATCTGAGATCTTAATCTACATCACGATAAATATGACTTCTAAAGTCGATCTCACCGCTGGGGACCTCTTCTTCTCAGTTTAAACTACAAACGTAACTCGAACTCCCCTTGCAGTTGGCATCTACTATAAATGCTCGCTCCGAACGCTGTGCCAAACCGCTGCATCAGCTCCACATGCGAACAGTTCTTCCGCTGTTCCACAAGTCTCATTAGCTATTGCATTCGCTGGAAGTGACCAGGCCACGAGGCAATCACCGTACATCGCTTTAAAGCCTCATCGCACGACCCCGCAGCCGTGAAGCAGGACGCCGGGGAAGGCGTCGCCAGGCGACGCGGTCTCAGTAGCTTGGAATATCGATAGCGGACCGCCTCACTTGAACTCAAGTGGGAATCCCCAGAGAGAAGACGGCATTCTTTTCGCGAAAAGCTTCTAAGAAAATTTAGAGAAACGGCATTTGCGGCTGACTGCAAAACGTGCGTCTAACTAACACTTCACACAAGTATCGCAAAATGAGATAAGTGAAATTGGCGCTCGTAGAGAGTCTTTTCCCATCGTCCCATGCGAGAAATATACGGAAATGCGTGTGGAGGTAAATTCAGATGTAAATGTAGACCGCGTGCATATATACTAGTTTCGTCAGTCATAGACTGGCAGCTTCATTTAATTTTATTGTAACTTGTTAGTAATGCCCGGGTCCGCCTCCACAGCTGACTGGTCAAAGGGGAAGAATGCCATGCGAGAGACGCGGATTCAGTTCCCAGCTGGGTTGAACATTCTCTCCACCCAGGGACTGATTGTTTTCATCACCATTCCATCCTCATCGACAAGCAAGTCACCGAACTGGCGCCAACTAAAAAGACTCGACCTGTACCAGGCGACCGTTCTACCCAACTGGAGGCGATAGCTACATGCACATTTCATTTCAGCAATGTTTCTTGACATCTTTCTTTTCTTACTGGGCATTCTTCACAAGTACTAAAATCCCGAATATCCTTGACGATAGAAATGGATTTTTTTTTGTCACATGGTTACGGTACTTCATTTAATTTTTCAAGAATTAAACCATTTTTATGATTTTACTTATTTTTTTTTAATTTTTGTGCTTAACGTTCATTTATGACAAAACACTTCATTATCTTAATGAAGGCAAGAACGAACAATGCATGTTCCTGTACAGAAAATGGCAACAGTATTGCTGAAGAACGTATTCGCACATACTGAAAATAAACTGATGTTTCACCTGCTTAATGTCATTTTCGCGTCATTTAATGTTGACTTATACCAAAATACAAAAAATACTTATACAAAAATAACGATATTGTGTATCGATATTCTATCAAATCTTATGTCCATTTGTGAAATATCGATATTTGTGTGTCGGTATTTTAGATTTGCTTTTGAAACTAAAGGAAAATATCAAAGGTACTCTCCATTTCTCTCAGCAAATGCTGAAAGATTTTCTAACCACAAGCACAACAGACATTCCCTTGCTTTCGAAAAATATTGCATGCTGATTGTCATACCTACAATAGCTCTAGCATGACTTTATAACAATTTTCGGACATCTTCAAAGAGTTAGACTTCTTAAAGAAAAATATAGCGATTTCAAATTAATTATTCTTTCTTAACTTCAATTCCAACAGCCTATAAAGTTTTTCATTACTCCAGTTCATTTTATAACTCACGTTAAATTTGTTTTATATCATTTTTACGTATTTTTTCGACGTTTGAAGTCATGTTAGTGATAATTTTCCAAGTGTTTTAGGTCATAAAAATACCGTCCCTGGGATTACAGGTTTTTTTCATATTCGTAAGCCGCGCGGGATTAGCCGAGCGGTCTTAGGCGCTACAGTCATGGACTGTGCGGCTGGTCCCGGCGGAGGTTCGAGTCCTCCTTCGGGCATGAGTGTGTGTGTGTTTGCCCTTAGGATAATTTAGGTTAAGTAGTGTGTAAGCTTAGGGACTGATGACCTTAGGAGTTAAGTCCGATGAGATTTCACACACATTTGAACATTTGAACATATACGTAAACTAAACAAAGTCTGGTCCCCCCCCCCCTCTCCCCACCCCTTCCTGCAGGCATCCTGATCTAAGGTACACTATCTGATCAAAACTAATGACGCGTGTTACCACGATTCGCTCTTATAACGGCCGAATGCTGCAGGGAATATTTTCAATTATGTGTCTGAATGTCTGTGGAGGAACGACAGCCCATTCTTTCTCAAGAGCCGAAACTGGGGAAGGAAGCACTGTCGGACATTGGGGTCTGGAGTGAAGTCGACTTTCTAGCTCACCCCAAACGTGCTCCATTGAGCTCAGGTCGGGTCTCTGGGCAGGCCTGTTCATTTCGGGAATGTTACCGTCCACAAAACATGGCCTTTCAGATGCTGCTTTAAGATAGGTTGTATTGTTATGCAAATAGAATCGTCGGGTCCGACCTGTTCCACTACAGTACGCAGAGCACAATACTGTTAACCGTTTTCATATCCTTTTGAGTTCAGGATTTTCTTACGTGCAATAAGGGGACCACACCGTCAGCACGAAGAACACCCCATACCGTAACGCAACCTCCTGAATACTTCACTGATGGCACTATGCAAAGCAGGTAACGTTCTCCTGGTGTTCGCCAAGCCCAAATCCTTCCATTGCATTGCAAAAGGATATAGCATCAGTCATCCACTGCCCAGTGGCATCGTTCTATTCGCTACCTCAAGCGTCACTTAGCACTGACGAGAGACAGGCGTGTCTTATGAGGAGATGTTCGATTATTGTACCCCATTCTTATTAACTCCCTACGCACAGTCATTTGCTAACCGGACTGCTGGCAGCAGTTGCGAGCTTACGAGTGATTCCTTCCGATGATTTCATGCGATTTTTTATAACCATCCTCCACAATGCTCGAATATCCCTGCCCGATAGTACGTGAGGTCTATCTTATCCTGGTTTAGCTGTGGTTGGTCCTTCGTGTTTCCACTTCACAATCACAACAAATGAGTCGATTTGGACATATTTTATTTGTTTAAATTTCCCCAATGGATTTGTTGTTCAGGTGAGATACAATGAGGTCACTGAGCGCTCCTGACCAGCGCATTCTGGTGCTACCGCTTCCTTACTGACAATACAATACTACCAGCCTTCTTTTATACCGACGGGGTCGCCTCTCTTGACATCTAGTGGTCAATTTCACATTACATGAGGATGTCCGGATACTTTTGATCAGATGGTGTACATATATATGAATGGTCACAGTCTTCGCTTTCCGGTAGGAAAATTAAAGACTTTGATAATTAAATCAAGAACCTACGCTGTCGACAGGCATTGATATACATCAACGGGGACAGTTGAAAATTTGTCACCGACTGGGACTCGAACCTGGGACCTTCTGCTTACGTGGCAGAAGCTCTAACTATCTGAGCCACCAAGGACACAGAGGACAGTGGAGCTGCAGGGATTTATCCCTTACACGGTCCCCGTGAGACCCACATTCCCAACTTAATGTTCACACACTACATTCGTATTGCCCCTGCTCATTATACTCATTACTCACAGCAGACAATCTGGCCGAGTCCCGTAAGAGTTCAGGCAATGCGTGCGCATCCGCACAGAAGAAGAAGGTCATGGCCAGTTAGCCTGAACTATATATGGAGATGGTATCTGTTCTTTCGGACACGTCTGACATGTCCATCTCTATATATTAAACACTTTGGTTGGTGAACTTTTTTAATTAATATAAGGCGCGCACACTTTTGACGATAATGCATGTATCAGTTTTGTTCTGAACTGTAAACATTAACAACTCAAAAACATTTTAAGACACCTCTATTAACAGTATAACTTCACAGAATTCTTTTGACCACAGTAAATCGTTGCATGGAACAACCTTTGTAATGGAAGTAAACATTCTCTGTGCAGTTCAGTACATCACGCTGTGTTTACAACAGTGAATTGTACAATACGGCTTTTGTAGACTGTTCAGTTCCTCAGGATGCCTCGGAGGGTCATATCAAAACCAACCATGTGCCAAGAGGGAAAATCAGCATGGGAACTAGCCCGACGAACTGGTACACAATACAGCGGCCTCACTCCACGTTCTTCCGCTATCGTGAGAAACAAAATACTGAGTATATACCTTGTAATGGTCACTGGCGTCGGCCGGGGTGGCCGACCGGTTCTAGGCGCTACAGTCTGGAACCGCACGACCGTTACGGTCGCAGGTTCGAATCATGCCTCGCGGGCATGGATGTGTGTGATCTCCTTAGGTTAGTTAGATATAAGTAGTTCTAAGTTCTAGGGGACTGATGACCATAGAAGTTAAGTCCCATAGTGCTCAGAGCCATTTGAACCACTTTTTGGTCATTGGCGGTCAACAACATCAACTGATGGCCGCTAACTTCAAATTATGGCTCGTATATTCCCAGAGAAGAATGCAACAAAACTGGGTCCCGCGTTTTGGATGCATCTGGGAGGACTGTAACGACCCAGACATAAGGGAAGTTGTCTCCAAATAATCAATTTGGCGGCCTCTAGGCGTACATTAAGGACAGCAGTACACATCTCCTATAACGTGGTGCGCGAAGAAGGTGCACAAGAAAACAGCTGCAGTGGGACTTCGATCAGTGGACTCGGGTTCCTTAGCACTGCTGCGGTAGTGTCAGTCCTAGTCGAGGGAAAGGGAAATTTTATCAAAATTCAGTGATAGCGCGGATGGGCGATGAAATCTTTGGCCGCTAGCAGAGTGTGGTAAAAGTCGACAGCCAGCAGGCCAGGCAAGGTAAACATGGCACCCGCGGGCGCGGAGCTGTGATGGCGGTATTGTACGCACGATTTTTTTTGAGTGGAGCAACAATGAGGCAGGAAACTGCAGCGTTGCTTTAAGTTATTGCGATGTATGAAGCGGGGCACTAGTCCAGAGCCAAGCGTGGCAATTTGTAAGTGGCTCACGTGTGGTAATTCATCCCTGCCTTAGTTTCTGTCTCTCTCTGACACTACGTCCGAAGCGAGGGAGAAACCAATATAGATAGACGGGCAATTTTAGCTTTGGACAGAGTGTGCCAGGTCAGTCAAGATTCGGGACGGACGTGTACTGGTCTTCGATTATAGGGGCCAGTCTGGCATAAGCTTGTACTTTGTTTCTATGTACTTGTTCAGGCTATATTCCGCCTCCGGGGACACAACACCGGGGCAGGACGGAACGGCAGCCTGGAACTTGGAGATCGCACGGTCTGCCTGAAGGAGGGCAGTGACAGCGGTCTGCAGCGGGTCCAAGGGGGGCTTGGTTCCACTCGAGTCTACGGGCCACGTTCGCTTCCCACCTGGTGTACCGGGGTCTGGGCGAGGCGTACGCTGCGGGAGGAGCAGCAGCACTGCGACAGCGCCAGTGACGGCGGCGGGTGTTGCCATCCGGCAAGCACCACTTGCGGCAAGTTGCGGCACAGAGTCCAGGAAGGCGCGGGTTCGAAACCGGTCCTGTTCTGGGAGCAGCGGCGGCCCGAGTGCCACGGGCGACCAGTACACCGACCTTCGTCCCATGGTCGGACAGAGCAGGCCAAAAGGGGTGGCGGGCGGCGAGGTCCAGGAACTGTAGCAGTCTCCGGAATCGCGGGCAGCGCCAGTCGCAACGCCCGGCTGGTGGCGACCGGGAGAGCGTGGCCGACTTCCATCGGCGGCCGACCTTGATGATCGCAGCAGCGGCGTCGGCATACGAGGAGTTTGCTGAGCCTCCTGGACTCACGGGACAGCGCGCGGACGGCGCATCGACATTACGCTTCACCATCGAGAACCGTAAATTCGCTGAAGAAACAAATGTTACCGAATACCGCTGTATCACTCTGCACTGCCCCTCGACACTCTTGAACTTGCTCAGCCTCTTGACAAAATACGGTGCGTTGGGTCCCGGCTTCAGCTCGGCCAACTGGAGTCTCGTGGTCGACACACCGACCCCGCAACAGTGCGTCTCAGGTATGCGGTCCCACGGGTTCGACAGGGAAGCCACTGAACTTTTCGGATCAAAGCGTGTTGCAACAAACGTGGTAGGGTAACCGGGTATTGAATGTTAAACAACAGCATGTTTGGATTTCAGTGACATACGAAGGTGAGCACTTTCGAACAAATTACCATTATTTTAGTTATTGTTTTCTTTCTATTTCATAGCAAGATTTTTTTAAAGTTTCATAGCGCTTAGACTTTTATTTCCTGCTCTCATGGAATCTAATCCCACACCCGTTATCAGATATGCATGTGATGAAAAACTTTTTTTGAGCAGTCTGTGTTAAGGAGCATGAAGGCAACAACTGGGGAGTGACTAGTCAGAATTAGTTTTCCCTGCAGTTGGATGACAGACGAGAGTGAAAGAAATCCACAACTACTCGAAATATCCTAGGGCAGTAGACATGTGAACAGCGTCTCCGGGTAAACTGACGAAAAGGAAACGACGGAATTGACTAGTTGCAGTGAAACGATAAGTGCAAGTTACCAGACATGTGTCATTACATGGGGATCTGCTTGTATGTTCGGAAGGTAAGTGGCTATACGCTGCAGAGTATAGCAACGCACAGCACTGGAGTAAAGATATTGAATCCAACCTAAGTACCAGAAGGAGCATATGGATAAAAGGAATGATTCTCGTAACGAGTAATCTGGAGATCTGGAAACAGAAAGCTCAATTCATCTACCTTTATCACTTTTCATCTCTGCGTCAACATTGCTGATAGCACCCAGCTCCAAGCCGACCATCCTCCTACGAGAGCTGGCAAACAAAGAACTGAGGGACTCCGCCATCAAACACATCCTGACGCATATCATGCACCACTGTCGACCCCAGAACGATCAGGTTTAATCAGCGAGTTTACGTTGAAGACACCTATCGATAGCGACACCATGATTTTCATGGAGTGCTGTATGCTACTGGAGATCAGATGCATCGCACTGCATTATAGAACACCCGGGTAAAACAATGTGGATTCGAAATATGCTAGTATAGTGGGAAGTGAAAACTTACCTCCCATTTAAAACGTTGTTGTTGTTGTTGTGGTCTTCAGTCCTGAGACTGGTTTGATGCAGCTCTCCATGCTACTCTATCCTGTGCAAGCTTCTTCATCTCCCAGTACCTACTGCAACCTACATCCTGCTGAATCTGTTTAGTGTATTCATCTCTTGGTCTCCCTCTACGATTTTTACCCTCCACGCTGCCCTCCAATACTAAATTGGCAATCCCTCGATGCCTCAGAACATGTCCTACCAACCGATCCCTTCTTCTAGCCAAGTTATGACACAAACTTCTCTTTTCCCCAATTCTATTCAGTACCTCCTCATTAGTTATGTGATCTACCCATCTAATCTTCAGCATTCTTCTGTAGCACCATATTTCGAAGGCTTCTATTCTCTTCTTGTACAAACTATTTATCGTCCATGTTTCACTTCCATACATGGCTACACTCCAAACAAATACTTTCAGAAACGACTTCCTGACACTTAAATCTATGCTCGATGTTAACAAATTTCTCTTCTTCAGAAACGCTTTACTTGCCATTGCCAGTCTACATTTTATATCCTCTCTACTTCGACCATAATCAGTTATTTTGCTCCCCAAATAGCAAAACTCCTTTACTACTTTAAGTGTCTCATTTCCTAATCTAATTCCCTCAGCATCACCCGACTTAAATCGACTACATTCCATTATCCTCGTTTTGCTTTTGTTGATGTTCATCTTATATCCTCCTTTCAAGACACTGTCCATTCCGTTCAACTGCTCTTCCAAGTCCCTTGCTGTCTCTGACAGAATTACAATGTCATCGGCGAACCTCAAAGTTTTTATTTCTTCTCCATGGATTTTAATACGTACTCCGAATTTTTCTTTTGTTTCCTTTATTGTTTGCTCACTATACAGATTGAATAACATCGGGGATAGGCTACAACCCTGTCTCACTCCCTTCCCAATCACTGCTTCCCTTTCATGTCTCTCTACTCTTATAACTGCCATCTGGTTTCTGTACAAATTGTAAATAGCCTTTCGCTCCCTGTATTTTACCCCTGCCACCTTCAGAATTTAAAGAAGAGTATTCCAGTCAACATTGTCAAAAGCTTCCTCTAAGTCCATAAATGCTAGAAACGTAGGTTTGCCTTTCCTTAATCTAACTTCTAAGGTAAGTCGTAGGGTCAGTATTGCCTCACATGTTCCAATATTTCTACGGAATCCAAACTGATCTTCCCCAAGGTCTGCTTCTACCAGTTTTTCCATTCGTCTGTAAAGAATTCGCCTTAGTATTTTGCATCCGTTACTTATTAAACTGATTGTTCGGTAATTTTCACATCTGTCGGCACCTGGTTTCTTTGGGATTGGAATTGTTATATTCTTCTTCAAGTTTGAGGTTATTTTGCCTGTCTCATACATCTTGCTCACCAGATGGTAGAGTTTTGTCAGGACTGGCTCTCCCAAAGCCGTCAGTAGTTCTCATGGAATGTTGTCTACTCCTGGGGCCTTGTTTCGACTCAGGTCTTTCAGTGCTCTGTCACACTCTTCACGCAGTATCATATCTCCCATTTCATCTTCATCTACATCCTCTTTCATTTCCATAATATTGTCCTCAAGTACATCACCCTTATATAGGCCCTCTATATACTCCTTCCACCTTTCTGCTTTCCCTTCTTTGCTTAGAACTGGGTTTCCATCTGAGCTCTTGATATTCCTACAAGTGGTTCTCTTTTCTCCAAAGGTCTCTTCAATTTTCCTGTAGGCACTATCTATCTTACCCCAAGTGAGATAAGCCTCTACATCCTTACATTTGTCCTCTAGCCATCCCTGCTTAGCCATTTTGCGCTTCCTGTCGATCTCATTTTTGAGACGTTTGTATTCCTTTTTGCCTGCTTCATTTACTGCATTTTTATATTTTGTCCTTTCATTAATTAAATTCAATATTTCTTCTGTTACCCAAGGATTTCTACTAGCCCTCGTCATTTTACCTACTAGATCCTCTGCTGCTTTCACTACTTCATTTCTCAAAGCTACCCATTCTTCTTCTACTGTATTTCTCTCCCCCATTCCTGTCAATTGTTCCCTTATGCTCTCCCTGAAACTCTGTACAACCTCTGGTTTAGTCAGTTTATCCAGGTCCCATCTCCTTAAATTCTGACCTTTTTGCAGTTTCTTCAGTTTTAATCTACAGTTCATAACCAATAGATTGTGGTCAGAGTCCACATCTGCCCCTGGAAATGTCTTACAATTTAAAACCTGGTTGCTAAATCTCTGTCTTACCATTATATAATCTATCTGAAACCTGTCAGTATCTCCAGGCTTCTTCCATGTATACAACCTTCTTTTATGATTCTTGAACCAAGTGTTAGCTATGATTAAGTTGTGCTCTCTGCAAAATTCTATCAGGCAGCTTCCTCTTTCATCTCTTAGCCCCAATCCATATTCACCTCCTACGTTTCCTTTTCTCCCTTTTCCTACTACCGAATCCCGGTCGCCCATGATTGGTTTAATAATTAAAAAATAGGAGTGCGGGTAAGCTACTACAAACAGCATAGTGAACGCATTATTGTGGCCAAGATAGACACGAAGCCCACGCTTACTACAGTAGTACAAGTTTATATGCCAACTAGCTCCGCAGATGACAAAGAAATTGAAGAAATGTATGATGAAATAAAAGAAATTATTCAGATAGTGAAGGGAGACGAAAATTTATTTAAAACGTAGTAGGCCTAAATGCCCCTCAGTCATGCTCTACACGCCTTCTTATTGATTTATTGAGTCATAAGTGTAATTCCTCTCTTAAGTTTATCTGTTTTATCATATTTCCAGGAAACGTCGTCCGTGTGCAGTTTCACATGTTTCTGGCGATTGGGTAATCGATCTTATACATTTCACCCAATGAGGCTATGGGAATCAAGAAAAATTTCCTGAGAGAACAATGCCTAGATACGTTCTTGCATCTGCTTGGACTGGTGCTGAACAATGGAAACAACAGAATCCGTCCTAGGCGTCACAAGGAGTGAACATATCATCACTGAAAGTACCTAACAGCGATGAAATCCATATTATGAACATCATTTCGCAGAAACTGTTCTCAAAAGATTTAACAGTGGAAGCTTTATTTGTCTTACGTGAGTTCATTGCATCTGCATCTGCATTTAAATGATGGACCACATACGAATGCGACCACCTTAAACGTATAAGTAGTGGCAGTAGCATACCAAAAATGAAGCGCCTTAGTGTGCTGCCTATACTGTTCCAAAATTTTTTTCTTCTTCATTTTTAAACTGTTCTTAGGGCTGACCTTTACTGACTACTGTGGCATGCGAGCACCTTGATCAGCTGTCAGTATACTCACGGTTTCAGAATATTTGCTTATAAGGATAATTTGCGTGTTCTGCAGTCTTATGCTAAGTACAAATTCCTTTCCGTTCTTCCAGAAGTCTTTTGCAACTGCTGTGTCATCATCAGCGAACGTTTAACATTTACAAAGTATTTGTGATAACTATGAACGAATTATTCATATTAGATTTGATAACGAGAACCGTGCTGAGTACTTGCAGTGATATTTTCCTGAAGATGATTAATAGCTTTATAGGAAATACGAGGGGCGTTCAGAAAGTAAGCTCCGATCGGTCGCGAAATGGAAACGACTATGAAAATCCGATAAAGCTTTGCACAGATGTGTTGGGTAGTGTCTCTAGTATAACCCCAGTTAGCATCATGTCGCTCTTCTCATTTCTGAGCTCGCAGTGAGTGCGTAAAGATGTCTAGAAAATAGTGTCTGCCGCCAAGTACGAGGGCCTGGTGAGAAATTTCGCCTGAAGCTATGCAGCTAACATTACATAACTGTCGTGCTGTTTCTTCTTCAAGACAATTCTCAGCCGCATTCTGCAGGGGCAATTAAGATGCTCCTGCATCGTTTTCAAATGGAAATGTGAGATTACCCACAATACAGTCCGCAATTGTCTCCCCCTGAGTTTCATCTCTGGTCACATGAACCGCTGTCTTTGAAGACAACATTTTGACACAGGCAACGAGGTGTAGGCCAGCGTGGAGAATTGGCGGAAAGCACTGGCGGCTGCCTTCTATGATGAGGCTATTGAAAAGTTGGTACAACGCTATGACAAAAGTCTAAGTCAGAACGGCGACGACGTAGAGAAGTAGCTGAAAGGTGTAGCTAATTGTTACAAGTAAAACATTTCTGATGTTCACTGTGGTTTCAATTTGGCAATCAATCGGAGCTTACTTTCTGAACAGGCCTCGTATATGTATCTCGGTATGAAATGTCTGTCATTGATTTGATCATCTAGATCAGTTGTAAATAGTCCCGCTGTTCTTCCGTATTTCCATATAACTATATGCTCTGAGAACGATTATTCAAAACACATCATTAAGGAGTTAATCTACATTCTGACGCGTTCTGTCATTGCTTTGGTAGCGCCAGTGAGTGTTTTCACTTTTCACATTAACTAATAAAATTAGTTACAACTTCACATATGGAAATAGAAAGTGTGACACTAAGAAGCACCTGCTAGTTAGTTAGTTTCATGTTCCATGGATTATTTGCACGATGAATCGCAATGGTGTGGAACGAGTCATTTTATATTCAAATAACAAATTAATCTGTAAGTATGACTACATGCTGGCTCTTCAAAAAGCTTATATAAAAGCTTTTAAGATTTAGTAATTCCTACTCACCACCTTTTCTCAAAGTCTGCGTAAACCAGTTGTAGATGCTGGCGATTGATGTATCGTCTATACGGATGGTGTTTACCACTTCAGCATCAGCTAAGGCCTGGATATGGTGTACTAAAGCACCGAAATTGGTAGCCGTACAATAAATGACATCATAAGGATGACTGTAGGTGTTTCATTTACTTACATAAGCGAATGGCCAAAGTCCCCCTGACCTCCTAGTACAAGGATGGACATATACTACTGGCCATTAAAATTGCTACACCAAGAAGAAATGCAGATGATAAACGGGTATTCATTGGACAAATATATTATACTAGAACTGACATGTGATTAAATTTTCACGCAATTTGGGTGCATAGATCCTGAGAAATCAGCACCCAGAACAACCATCTCTGGCCGTAATAACGACCTTGATACACCTGAGCATTGAGTCAAACAGAGCTTGGATGGCGTGTACAGATACAGCTGCCCATGCAGCTTCGACACGATAAGACAGTTCATCAAGAGTAGTGACTGCCGTATTGTGACGAGCCAGTTGCTCGGCCACCATACACCAGACGTTTTCAATTGGTGACAGACCTGGAGAATGTGCTGGCCAGGGCAGCAGTCGAACGTTTTCTGTATCCAGAAAGGCCCGTACAGGACCTGCAACATGCGGTCGTGCATTATCCTGCTGAAATGTAGGGTTTCGCAGGGATAGAATGAAGGGTAGAGCCACGGGTCGTAACACATCTGAAATGTAACGTCCACTGTTCAAAGTGCCGTCAATGCGAACAAGAGGTGACCGAGACGTGTAACCAATGGCACCCGATACCATCACGCCGGGTGATACGCCAGCATGGCGATGACGAATACACGCATCCAATGTGCGTTCACCGCGATGTCTTCAAACACGGATGCGACCATCATGATGCTGTAAACAGAACCTGGATTCATCCGAAAAAAATCACGTTTTGCCATTCGTGCACCCAGGTTCGCCATTGAGTACACCATCGCAGGCGCTCGTGTCTGTGATGCAGCGTCAAGGGTAACCGCAGCCATGGTCTCCGAGCTGATAGTCCATGCTGCTGCAAACGTCATCGAACTGTTCGTGCAGATGGTTGTTGTCTTGCAAACGTCTCCATATGTTGACTCAGGGATCGAGACGTGGCTGCACGATCCGTTACAGCCATGCGGATAAGATGCCTGTCATCTCGACTGCTAGTGACACGAGACCGTTGGGATCCAGCATGCGTTCCGTATTACCCTTCTGAACCCATTGATTCCATATTCTGGTAACAGTCATTCGATCTCAACCAACGCGAGCAGCAATGTCGCGATACGATAAACCGCAGTCGCGATAGGCTACAATCCGACATTTATCAAAGTCGGATACGTGATGGTACGCATTTCTCCTCCTTACACGAGGTATCACAACAACGTTTCAACAGGCAACGCCGGTGACTGCTGTTTGTGTATGAGAAATCGGTTGGAAACTTTCCTGGTGTCAGCACGTTGTATGTGTCGCCACCGGCGCCAACCTTGTGTGAATGCTCTGAAAAGCTAATGATTTGCATATCACAGCATCTTCTTCGTGTCGGTTAAATTTCGCGTCTGTAGCACGTCATCTTCGTGGTGTAGCAATTTTAATGGCCAGTAGTGTACAAGAGCTTATTGATTTGCCGCTGATTTCGGTATTTGTAAGTGCAAATGTGACTTAACTAAATTGTTTTACGGGTGCCAAAATGTGGTTTTTTTCATTTCAAGTTTTCTTCACCACGGCCACATAAATTTTTTGAAGTTTACCTGAGTCGAAACAAGGCCCCCAGAGTAGACAACATTCCATTAGAACTACTGACAGCCTTGGGAGAGCCAGTCCTGACAAAACTCTACCGTCTGGTTAGCAAGATGTATGAGACAGGCGAAATACCCTCAGACTTCGAGAAGAATATAATAATTCTAATCCCAAAGAAAGCAGGTGTTGACATATGTAAAAATTACCGAACTATCAGTTTAACAAGTCACGGATGCAAAATACTAACGCGAATTCTTTTCAGACAAATGGAAAAACTGGTAGAAGCCGACCTCGGGGAAGATCAGTTTGCATTCCATAGAAATGTTGGAACATGTGAGGCAATACTGACCCTACGACTTATCTTAGAAGAAAGATTAAGGAAAGGCAAACCTACGTTTCTAGCATTTGTAGACTTAGAGAAAGCTTTTGACAATGTTGATTGGAATACTCTGTTTCAAATTCTGAAGGTGGCAGGTGTAAAATACAGGGAGCGAAAGGCTATTTACAATTTGTACAGAAACCAGATGGCAGCTATAAGAGTCGAGGGGTATGAAAGGTAAGCAGTGGGTGGGAAGGGAATGAGACAGGGTTGTAGCCTATTGCCGATGTTATTCAATCTGTATAGTGAGCAAGCAATAAAGGAAACAAAAGAAAAGTTCGGAGTACGTATTAAAACCCATGGAGAAGAAATAAAAACTTTCATGTTCGCCGATGACATTGTAATTCTGTCAGAGACAGCAAGGGACTTGGAAGAGCAGTTGAACGGAATGGACAGTGTCTTGAAAGGAGGGTATAAGATGAACATCAACAAAAGCAAAACGAGGATAATGGAATGTAGTCGATATAAGTCGGGTGATGCTGAGGGAATTAGATTAGGAAATGAGACACTTAAAGTAGTAAAGGAGTTTTGCTATTTGGGGAGCAAAATAACTGATTATGGTCGAAGTAGAGAGGATATAAAATGTAGACTGGCAATGACAGGGAAAGCGATTCTGAAGAAGAAAAATTTGTTAACATCGAGTATAGATTTAAATGTCAGGAAGTCGTTTCTTAAAGTATTTGTATGGAGTGTAGCCATGTATGGAAGTGAAACGTCGACGATAAATAGTTTAGACAAGAAGAGAATAGAAGCTTTCGAAATGTGGTGCTACAGAAGAATGCTGAAGATTAGATAAGTAGATCACATAACTAATGAGGAGGTATTGAATAGAATTGGGGAGAAGAGGTGTTTGTGGCACAACTTGACTAGAAGAAGGGATCGGTTGGTAGGACATGTTCTGAGACATCGAGGGATCACCAATTTAGTATTGGAGGGCAGTGTGGAGGGTAAAAATCGTGGAGGGAGACCAAGAGATGAATACACTAAGCAGATTCAGAAGGCTGTAGGCTGCAGTAGGTACTGGGAGATGAAGAAGCTTGCACAGGATAGAGTAGCATGGAGAGCTGCATCAAACCAGTCTCAGGACTGAAGACCACAACAACAACAACGTCGTAATTATTATTTTCTCGGCTTATATTACTGATATAATTGGTGTAGTACCTCCGGATAGTCATAACAGAATGTGTTGCCTCTCTTTCAAATTGAGAGAGAGACAGTTTTTCAGAAAATCAGTCATTTATACTCTTAAGGACGTTGTTTACCATTGCCGCCGTTACCTTATGTATGCTTGGATTGATTACAATACTTTTATCATCCGCAGAAAGAACTAATCATGCTTTTTGTATATTAGACAGAAGATTGATAACATACTGAGAGGTAATAATTAAAATGCAGCTACTCACGGAGGTCCAATCTGGGCAGGATTTTTCGTATCGCAGCGAAACTTCGTGGATATGCCAATGCGTTAATGCGGGACCGAATTATGCTGGAAAAAAATAGTTCCAGTTGTGGGCACCAGGTGTAAGTCTGGCGCTTTACACTGTTCGTATGACGGTATGTCGCCGACGCTGTTATCTGAGAAGCCATAACGTAAGTGGACAGTATGGCTATCGAGAAGAGAGACCGTGCGCAGTTAGTTAAACTGTTTTATGTGAACGGCAGCAATTATAGTGCTACATTGAAGGAGTATCGCCGACTGAGAAGTCTGAGGAGAGGCCCAGTATTCTAAATGGTTTAAAGAAGACGGTAATTAAATTAGAAAACTCTAGCGAGCTTGGTGTGGGCACCTGGAACAGGAAGGCGTCCTATCATGGTGGAAGTTAATGACGAGTTTGCTGTAACTGACCATGCAGCGTGTGCCCCATGTAGTGCTCGTGCTCGTGCAGTGTGATGAGAATTAATTGTTCTTCCCATGGTCAACAGTATGGAAAGCTTCGCGGTCTATTTCACACTGGTGTCCGTGCAAGATCCAGACGGTGCGGCACCTGAAACCTCATTACACACAGAAACATTCTGAATTTGCTCTTCGGTTTCTGGCACCGATCAAAGTTGATGACATGTAGCCGGGCAATGCTCAGTGGAGTGACGAGACACATTTACACCACAGGGTGCAATAAATAAAAAAAAAATAAAAAGAATCTGCCTGATTTGGTGCACCGCTAAAAAGCTTGTTGTGCACGAAAAGCTACTGCACTCGCCCTGTGTGATTGTGTGATGGGGATTCACAAGCATCTTTATTCAATGTCCGTTCTTCTTTGAAGCGAGTACAGTCAGAGAGCCTGTCATGTGTATTGCGACGTCTGCTCGGTATCGAGACCTCGATGTGCTGCATGTGATTCCTCCTTTGGAAGAGCGCAACTGTGTGGAAACCACTGTTTTCATGCAAAATTAAAAACATCTCAAGTCGCTCGCCTAATAAAAGATCTGCTTAATTCAACCTTCTACGAACGTGTCCTTGCCAGAGGTTTTCCAGATGAAAGGCCTGCAAGATCGCCTGATCTGAATCCATGTGACTTTTGGCTCTGGGGTCATCTAAAAGGATGTGTTTACCAGGTACACGTTCGGTCTCTACCTAATCTGAAAGCCAGTTTACGAGAACACGTTGTTCATATTTCAGTGGAACTGCTGCGAGCGACGGAGCAACTGTTGACAACGCCGCTTTACGGATGCAGCATCTCATCGACGATTCCGGAGCTCATATTGAACAAATTGTGTACGCAGCGGTTAATAATAAAATTCAACATTATGCCTTTCTCACTTGTTTGACCTCTCAGACCCACGTCCCGTTCCTAACACATTACATACGGAAACATTTCGAAAGGTCTTTCTTGCACTGACAGCTCCAGATTTGCACCTGGTGGCCAAAACTGCAAGTAATTTTTCTTTTCCTAGCGAAAATCGTGTAAAGGATGAGCCAGACAATAAGGGATTTTACTTTATTATATGAGCACCCAAACGGTAACTTCATTTTTTCTTTGCGGCCAAGCCACGGCCGGCAGTGTTAGCTGCCTGTAAATTCTTTCGTCCCACGGTCTAGTAACAGGAAGTCAGCACCGACGAAGGGCACCTTGATCACGCGCCTCTCTCATGTGCTTACGAGGTAACGCCGCCCCAGGCGTCGCTTAGCAGGCAACGCTCTGGAAAGTTCCATGTCGCCCGCACGGTTTGCTCGGTCCTTACCAATCAGGGTGGAGGAAGCCGCGTGGTGCGTCGAATATACCCGGCCACCCGTCGCCGGGCTCGCTCTCTTGTATTCTCGCTCACCCGCGAGTCGGATGCGCGCCCTGTAGCATCGAACATCTCCCGCTTCTCCCGGTGCTGCGGCACTGTGGACTTAGTTTTGGCAGACAACCACTTTCGGTAGCTTCGCGAACAATGTTCGCCAAATTGTAAGCTCTGGCTCACCCTCACCTCCCTAGGCCTATGTAGCCCCTTTTCATCATGCTTTAGCCAATAAATGGCCTTTCTCTAAAATTTACACTATTATTCCGTAACGCCCACCGCCTGCCCATACCCGCCATCCTGTACAATTGGTGTCAGAAGTTTGGATGCGTTCCCGTAGTGACTTTGTCGCTACACTAAATTTTTCCCGGCAAGACGCCGTACACTTCGCGCATGGAATGCGCCAACCGGCCGCCACGTTTGCTGCACGTGGGCCGTGGCTGCGCCAGTGAACAAGCACAGGGCGCGCGCTGCAGCGGGGCGGCCCACGCTAGTCAGCCACGTGAGCCGCACGCCGCCGCGCTGCCCTCTGCCCGCTGCCTGAGTTCGAGGGGCCTGCGCTGCGCTGCGCGACCGGCCGGGCCGCCGTCATCCGCCGCCGTCATCCGCCACGCCGCCGCCGCCCGCCGCTGTCACCGACGCGCCAGGGGCTGCCGCCATCGCCGACCGGCCGAGCCAGCGCCGTCCGCCGCCAACACATTCGCCGCCGCCCGAGGGTCCGGACTCCGCCGCCGCCGCCGCCGCCGCCGCCGCCGCTGCACCACGCCGTCGCCGCCACCACTGCGTCGCACCGCCTCCATCGCCATGTAAGTGGTCGCGATGCTTACAACTATAGCTTCGACGATCTTCCGCCGCTGGATTGAGAATCTTTGTGGCCGTTCTTTTTTTGTAACAATCATTACTTTTTTCTGGTCACTAGCGTCCCATAAAATTGTAAACATGCCGATGGGAACACGAGCGACGGAACAGGATACCCCCGTAGAGGCACCTTCCTCGCAAGACTCGCTCGAGGCCATAAATGCACAAATGCGCCAGTTATTCGCACAAAATCAGGAGCTACTTGAGCAAAACCGCGTCTTGAAAGAGACGCTGGAAGCTAGCGCGCGAACTTCCATACCTGTGGCTAGCTCCACCCCTGTAACAAATGCTCAAACAGAGGCAACTAACACTAATTCTGTCTCTAATACAAACGCCACAATTTCTGCTAACATGGCGACTGTAAGCAATTTTCCTGCTGCTGATTTCATTCCCACCTTTTCTGGGAAGTCCCACGAAAATGTAGCTATGTTCTTACAAAATATTCGTGATGTGGGTCGCACGTGTGCCTGGCCGGATGATCTATTGGTCAATGTAGCCAGACTCAAGTTGACAGGGGAAGCCCGAATGTTCATAGAAACGGTGGACGAATTGCGTGACACGCACGAATTTGAAGTATTGGCCCGCGGATTGACTATGCGTTATACCGATACCAGAGGTACCACATATTACAGAGATCAATTATCAACCCTTAGGCAGAAGCCTAATGAGGATTTTGATGCCTTTGCAGATCGCATACGAGCAGTCTCTTGTCGTACCTATAAGCTAGGCGAAAATGCCAGTGAAAACAGAATTTTGCGCTCAGAAGCCGAAGCGCGTGCAATTGATGCATTTGTCCGCGGTATTGACCCCCGCATCGGAGGAGAAGTCAAAGCAGCCTCCCCCACTTCTCTGTTTGAAGCTGTTCGTTTGGCAATGCTTCGCGAAGAGTGTTGCGTTTTTGCGCTGCCGCCCCGCGCCCATCGGACCCAGTACCGGTCCCAGCAAAAGAAGTATTTTGTCAGCGTTGTGGGAAGCCCAACCATACGGCAATGCGCTGTCGCGCGCCGTATTGCACTATTTGCCAGGCAGTAGGTCATGCTAATAATGTTTGCTCCACAAAGTCACCATTTTCAAATCAGATGCGCGGCCACCGCCGCAACGCGGGGTCGAATCAGGGAAACGCTTGGGGGGCAGGTTCCGCCACCCACCCGCGCCCCCGACAAAAATAATACACCCGGTTAGGACCGAAAAATGTAAAGAGGTGGAACACGTTAGTCTATTTGGCGTACTCGGAAACAAATCAGTTAGAATTTTAGTTGATACTGTTGCTCAAGTTAGTGTATTGTTTGTGGAGAAAAATGATCGAAGGGTGTTACAGCCACCCCGGTACAATATCAGTGGCCTTGGAGAGGAAGTAATTGTCCCTGCAGGTTCGTGTGTAGTGAATCTGCAAATAGACGGTGGTAAATACAGTCAGAGGATGGAGGTAGTGAGGCTAAAGAAGGGTGAATTTGACATCATACTAGGGAATGACTTCCTGCACCGTTATGAGGGGATAGTGGATTATCGAACGCGAACTGTGCAGTTCGGCGAAGCAATTCACCGATTTGGCAGTGCGCACCCCCGTCAGACGCGAGGGAGCTGCGAAAGGCGCCGTTCACAGTCTCCCATAAAACCGCAGATGTGGGCGATAAAAACCACTGACCCTGTGAGGATAAAAGGCGGAAGTGGAAAGATTCTCTGGATAGATGTCAAAAATCAAGGACGCCCCAAGACAGACATTCTGGTTGACCCGCTCACCCAGAATGATGTTTTAGATCGTCAGTCAGTACATATAAAGAGAAGTATCTGCCGACCGGAGAGGAGACAGAAGGGTTTTGCGATACCAGTAAGTATAGATAATTTTGGTGTAGAAGATGTTGTGATACCGAAGGGTACTATTGTTGCCAGTGGTCAGGAAATTTTTGAGGAAATAAGAGGAGCTGAGAAGCAGCGAAATAAAGATAAGAAAGGAAGGAAAAGAAAGAAATGTTCAGTTAGAGAAGTGCGATATGTCGCGTCGACGATAAGGAGTCAGTTAGCAGAGAAGTTAGGTCATTTAAACAGTGAGGAGAAAAGGATGTTGCAGCCGGTATTAGAGGAATTTTCATGGTTGTTTGAAGAGAGGCAGTTTCTACCGGCTACGGATTTGGTTCAGCACGAAATTCCGACCGGAGAAGCTCGGCCAATTGCACAAAAACCTTACCGTATACCATATCATTTGCAGTCTGTAGTTGAAGATACGATTCAGCAGCAATTAGCTGCAGGAATCATACAACCCTCCTCGAGTGCGTGGGCGTCCCCCGTGGTCGTTGTGCCAAAGAAATCAGTAAATGGGGAGAAAGCCTATCGCCTATGTGTCGATATGCGGGCAGTAAATCGGGTAACGACACCAGACACATATCCGTTACCGCGCATTGATGAAACATAGGACCGATTGGGCAACTGTAAGTATTTTACCACCCTTGATTTGCGTTCTGGGTACCATCAGATCCCTGTTTCACCCCAGGACCGCCATAAAACTGCTTTTGTTGTACCTACAGGATTGTATGAATTTGTAAGGATGCCATTTGGATTGAGAAACGCCCCTGCCACTTTTCAAAGATTTGCAGACTTGTTGCTGCTTGGATTGAAACCTACAATCTGCTTGGTGTATTTAGATGACATTATTATTTTTTCTAAAACGATAAAAGAACATGCAGAAAGACTGAGGGATGTTTTGCAAAGGTTAAAAGGAGCTCATTTGAGTGTAAAATTAGAAAAGTGTGCTTTCGCCCAGTCACAAGTACAATATTTAGGTCATATAATAAGTGGAGAAGGTGTCAAACCGGGCCCCCGTTTGACCACCGCAGTAAAGGAATTCCCAACACCGACAAATGTCAAAGAACTACAGTCATTTTTAGGCCTTGCAAATTACTACAGACGTTTCGTGAATAATTATGCCACCCTTGCTAAGCCCCTGACTAATTTATTGAAAAAAGGAGTTAGTTTTATTTGGACCAAAGAATGTGATAAAGCTAAGCAACAAATTCAACATGTTTTAACTAGAGCCCCTGTACTAGCGTACCCGGATTTTGAAAAACCATTCATACTGTCAGTGGACGCCTCAGATTATGCTGTAGGAACCATCCTGTCACAAGAGATAGATGGCGAATAACGACCAATTGGTTATGCGTCTCGACAGCTTAATAAAGCAGAGTCAAATTAAAGCACAACTGAGAAGGAACTACTAGCACTCACGTTTGGTGTAACTTATTTCCGATGTTATTTGTATGGGAGAAAATTCACTGTCATCACTGATCACGCCGCGTTACAGTGGATGTTGAGCTTAAAAGACCCTAGTAGTAGGCTAACTCGTTGGGCTTTGAAATTGAGCGAATTTGAGTATGAGGTGAAACACAAACCGGGCAAGTTACATCAGAACGCCGACGCATTAAGCCGAAAGGTCAGAGTGATCGTAGCTAATGACATTTCTATTGAAGAATTAAGGGAGGCACAGCAAAGAGACGTCGAATGTCAGAAATATGTGGCTTTGCCTGAATTTTCCGTTGAAGATGGAATTTTATATCGAAAGACCCACTTGGGTAAACAGGCAGTAATCCCGAAAGAATTACGTTCCAAGATTATCGCACAGTGTCACGATAGCCTGCAGGCATGTCATAACGGCCTTCGCGCCACAAACTGCCGAATAGCCGCCCGTTATTTCTGGGCAGGAAGACGGAAGGACGTGCAAAAGTATATACAAAATTGTCTACCTTGTGTTAAGAGGTCATTACCACCTCGAACGAAAGTGCCTTTACAGCAGGTACCAGAAGCCACTTATCCCTGGGCAGTAGTAGCAGCAGATATTGTCGGTCCTTTCCCTGTGAGCCCCCAAAATAATCGGTATATTCTGTCCCTTATAGATCATTTCTCTAGGTTCTTGATTTTCATTCCTATACCAGATATGTCCGCTGAAACAGTAGCGCGTGCTTTTGTCACCCATTTGGTGTTACCATACGGAAGCCCTGAAGCTGTACTCACAGACCAGGGTACGAATTTCATGTCTGCGGTATTTACCGAAGTTTGTCGGTTATTGCGAATTAAAAAGTGGCGAACGACACCGTTCCACCCAAAAGCAAACGGTCGCCTGGAACGAGTCCACCGCACCGTTATGCGCATGCTGTCTTACTATGTTAATAAACATCACTCTGACTGGGATAAGTATGTTCAATACGTTACGTCAGCATATAACAGCCGTGTCCATGAAGCTACAGGGTACTCGCCTTATGAAGCAGTATACGGCCGCCCTATGAATTCGCCTTTTGAAATTGACAAACTGCCCCCTGGAATTAAATCCAAAGGTGTGAAAGGTCTAGCTCGACGTCTAAAATCCATTTGGAAAAAAGTAAGAGGGAACAATGCCCGAGCCACCGCCCAACAGTTAAAGAGAAGTAATCAAAAAGCAAAAATGCCTGAGTACAAGGTAGGAGACCTAGTTATGTTGAGCAATCCAGTAGTAAAAAAGGGAAGAACCAAAAAGTTTACACCTACTTATGAAGGACCGTACCGTATCATCCGGCTTACTTCACCAGTAAATGCGGAAATTCAGTTAGCGGAACGCACAGTGATCGTTCATTTTGACAGATTGAAACTGTATAAAGGACCCGAGCCACCCCCACCTAACAGTGAAACCGGGCCTATTACGCCAGTAGTTCCACCCAAAAAAGCAAGAAAGAAGGTAATACAACCGCCTAGACAGCAACGTAGATATGCTCTAAGGTCAAACCCCTATGATTTGCGTTCCTGAAAGTAGGTCTGGAATGGTATGTAAACAGTTGGAAAAGTCCTGCATGCAGCAAGAGAATTAATTGACGGAAAACACCGTAGTTACTATACATTTAATTAAATTGTGCATGTTAGTTATAAGTAGACATAAGAATTGGCAACTGTTGGTAACTGGTAATAGAATTTATGACGTCACATGTTAATGGAAGTGACTGAAGTTATATAATCATTTTGTCTTGTCATTTAACGTCTCCAGTAATGTTATCGTAGCAGTCGAGAATTAAAAACACAAACATTCTTTAATCATGGAATTAAGGGGAAAGTTGTCCTTGTCAACAGAACACTTAGAGAAAGAATCAGTTAATCTAGAATATATCAAAGGGATTCACATTTCACCTATTAATTTAGTGAATAGTGCACGAACACAGGTATTAAAGCTTTACCATAAAAACATCATAGTAATACGCCTTCGTAACTGCCAGTAGATCAATGACTACATGCTGCCGTCTACCTGTCCTTTGAAATACGCCCTATTACATGTATGTTTTGCTAAATGATCACACAACGATAATAACGTGAATAAATATATCCAAGTTAAACAACAAATAGGTTACCCTAAAGTAAAAGGAGTCTTCCTCAAGTGCTGTTTTATTGTTTTCATGATGCGATGTTGAACAGACAACAAGGTAAGTTTTCTTGGTACCACGTATTTCTGTATATTAAATGCCACGGAAGGAGTCGCGTAAATACCGCCGCTGTTGTCTACAGCTGTTCACATGCGGCGAGTCCCGCCCCTCCCTGTCAGCTGGCGACGCGGCCCCCTTCCCTCCCCACCCAGCGGCCTGCCGAGAGAGCGGCCATTGCAGTTCCCCCTTTCCCACCCACCGCCACTGTCCTTGGTGCGTGCAGCATCTGCACCTCTCCCCTCGCCCCTCCTCACCGCCCAACCATCGCCCTGCAGGCCACGTGCCTCAGCCACGCTACACATTCCTACATTCGTACGTTGCAGTTTAAACAGCAAACCTAAAGGGATGGTTATAAAAATAAAATCACCAGCTTAATATTGCCCTACAGATTTTATTAGTCTTATCTAAAGACGGGAATCTATGTGTATTGTCTATTTGAATTTTCAGTATGGAACAAAAATCGTGGGAGAGAACTTTTCCTGGTACGCATTGTCTAAACCATCAGGATTAGTAAATGTTGGAATTTCAGATCGATCTCCGGCTATGTTGTATCACCACCACGGTTAATAAACGGATCTATATGGCGTCAAGAAAGCCGGCACTTGCCGCTATATCTGTCCTGTAAACGACCGCTGTGTGGGGAACGTGTTAGCCAAGGAGTTGGGTTTGGAATGCCATTGCAAAATATAGTTTATATAGAAGCCTAACACCTGCCATTTACCTAAATTTTGAAGAACAGAGTGTTTAAGTAAAATAGTTGTAACCCGATAGTTTTGTGACCTCTAGCGATTGAAGTTATTAGAGTCCCTTAGAAAAGAACATTCTCCATGCATAACTGTCGTGAACAACATAAGATAACTCTGGAAGGAAATTTTGTGACTGTACCGAGAGATAAACTCCATGCGTAGCAAGAGGACGGACCCAGCATGAACGCCAGTTATGCTGCCGAGCCAGTGAAACCGGACGCAGCCGTAGTGTCAGCTGTGCTGTCAGCAACTTACAATCTCACGAGCGCGACGCGTGTCGCACCTTAGCACCTCAAGCTGCACTGAATCTCAACACAGAAATTCTTAACCATGATATAACGAACCCTATGAATAACTTTATGCACATTTTCAATAGTCAGGAACTTACTTTGCTCCCTACACACTTTTTATATGACAAATGAACTCTAATTTTATTAAAAACCAAAGCACCTACAGGTAAGTCATATCGACGTCTTCGAGATGCAACCAGCTTCGTCGAGCCGCCAATATTGATTATATGGAAGCAGGTAAGTGAGAGAATTAACAAAAGGAACAACAATCATATCCTTGAACGATTGACTGGGTGACTGATAATCACAAATATTTGCAAAAACAAATCAACACAGCAAACAGCATATCACATGTTTAATAATTATTGGTCTGTTCATTGAAGGCGACACAAAACCACTTTTCATCAGAGTCTTGTTAAAGGAAGTATTAACGTGACATCACACTATTCCACAGCATTACGCACAACATTGCCATTACTTAATGACAGTTTTCTTGTGGGTAGAAGTACCAAAGATCGGTTGGAATCAAAATACAAACGAGAGCTTAAAGGAATACCAGGGGATGCTTACACTCATTTTGCTACGAAATGTAACTGGAGGATAAGGAAGTTTTGTTTGAAGGAAATATTATTTTGAACTTTTGCTTTTGTTGCGGTTTTGCCATGTCTTATATCACTATGACGAGTTGCCAATTACTTATGTCAAATTGCTTGTGTCTAATTGATTACGTCAAATTACTTATGTCTAATTACTTGTGTCCAATTACTTAAGTCCATGGATTATCTTATTGTTGTTCATTTTGACTGTTTTATTACTACCTATTTAGAGAATTTTGCTAAAGTTTTGCCAGCACCAGTAATTTAATATTTGTATCAACCTAGTGTTTCCATGTGTCGCTGTGTTACTATATTGATGAGGATAATCATTTTGTAGGATTTCAAGTATGCTAGAGTAAGTTCCCGAGTACTGCCAATTATTTGTTTAATAATAATGATGTCTTAGGTGATAAATTGTTTTGGAAGAGTAATTTAGGATGTAACCATGCTTTATTTTGATTTGTATTTGAATGTTTATCTGGAGGGACATACCACATGCCTACCCCCGTGATAGATAACGTAAACAGAGTGAATAACACCCACAGAACGAGCAAGTTTTGGCTATATAACTAGTCTGTTGGATGAACAAGAGAACCACACCCGCAAGGGCACGTACCTTACGTGACGCAGTTAGCACCCGCGCGGACCCTTAGCTGTCTGTGTCGTTTCTTCACTTTTCCATTTCGCGACATAGTCCGTCCTATCCACTTTCGTCTGACAACTTTCAGCCGAACAACGCCTTTTGCAGTCTATTACCCGGGCGTATCCTAACACAAAACTATTCAGCCCACGCTTTGATCTTCCACCTCGAAGAAGAGTTCACGAGAACAGTGTTCCGTGCTCTCTGACGACAGCTGATCAGGCAATGTCAGACGCTAACCGCGTCTAGCCCGCAGCTAAACGCCAGTAAGCGGAAATCTCTGTTCAAAACCTTGAGCCTTCTTTGTTTCCCCATTGTATTTTCCGAAGGAATACCGACTATTGAAGTAGTAGCATTTAACTGTATGACGTGTCCCAGGACACTGCGATACAAACAAGGATAGACGGAGTTTTAAGCAACCAACTGGGCCCGAGGAGGCCAGTACTACGGAGTTACAGAGACGGCGAGTTTAGTCACAAAATGTTGAGAGGATGAAGACGGCGAATTTGGTCGCAAAGTAAAGTTAGTCGCAAGATGTTGAGAGGATGAAGACGGTGAATTTTGTCGCGCAGTAAAGTTTTGTTTTAGGTGAGAGAAGTCGAGTTTGAAGAAGAAGTATGAAGTAGCTATCTTGGAGTCGCAGAATTGTCATTTACACAGTTAAGAAGGCGATAACGTCGTGTCAACGATGCGCCGCGCACTATACCTTCATGAAGGAAAAGTCCTTCAGAAAGTACGCTCAACTTAGTTGATTCTAATTCAAATCCTTACACTTTCTGTTCCCACTATGGAAATCTCTAGATTCTTCTCGAGTTTTGTTTTTCTCCTCTTGTTAGCAACAGCGTTGACATCCTACGACACAATCTATGTCCCACCTGCACCAAACTGGTGTCACTTTTCTTCGTCACTCTCACTTAACGGCGTGCAGCAAATATATTGAGTGACGAGAAAATTCTTCTCAAAATGTGAATGTTATTACACGTAGAGGGTCAGCCCAAAGAGGCACTTAACTTTCTTTGTTTACCGATATGGAATATGCAGTAAATTTAATATGATATTTGTGTACTTCACTTTTATATTTTCATGTTTTTATAACAATTATGTTTGGGCTAAAATGGATTTCATAGGAACTTGGTTACGAACCAACTTACTAATGCATAATGTAATTTTAAACAGGACCCACTGTAACAGCTCATCTAGCTTTATGTCACGCGTAATCCCACTTCTATTTTGTTGCATTTGACAGTCGTAGACCCCTCAGCTGCCGCGTGCAGCCCCGACGCCGCGCTGGCCTTGGAAATTATCTGCCGCGCGCCTTTCTGACTTAGCGCGAGATTCGGCCTTGCAGTCAGCTGCCACTCTGACGTAGCCTCCGCGCAGATCTTTAGCAAACGGTTCCTGTTGGAACACCACTTATAACCTTTCATGCCACTACGCATTACTTAGTATTCGCACTCCTTTAATTATGTTTTTTATACCTGAAAGCTCATTCATGATTCCCTTGTCAGCTAACGTTCAAGTTTTATCTAATAAATCAAATAATCACATCCTAACGTCACTTGATGATTTGCTAAAAAATGAAAAAAGGACAAATTTCTTACGTTCGCCTGTTGGCACACTTAAATTAATGGCAAACAGCCACGAACTAAACAAAAAGTAGAAAACAAAATCCTATCAGGCATGTGCCCTCCCTTAGTTATAAGAGTGAAACTGAGATGTCAACTAATGTGGAAAAACTAGTGTAGTATAGTGGAGTGTTCCCTTAGTAATAACTCCCTTTTCAACTATGTTTTGAAACGTGTGAATCTCCCCTCATACTCCCCCTGCGCTGAGTTCCAGTGCACGGACCTGGCCACGGCCACGCCCCCTTCCTGCCGGCAGCCTGCGCGCTGCCCGCTGAGGACAACACCCCACGCCGCCTCGCGTCTGTCGCCCTCGCCGTGACTCATCAGTGGTGATGTGTTTAAATTTTCAACTTATTCAAACAAAAGCAAAAAAAAAGACATTTTTACCTCATCTTAGCAACAAGAACACTTAGCATGTTTACCTAATTCACACTGTTATGTTTTGTTCTAATTTTGTTTTGATATTCTATGATATTTTATGATGTTCTGATGTTTTACGATGTTTTGATGTTTTATGATGATTCTTGTCTACACACAATATTGTTGACATGTGTAAGTCCCCTTGCGACCCTTAGGAGGTCTTTAGAGTCTCTATACCCTCCCATAGATTAAGACCCCTGCCGTCTTCCGTGAGAGCCAATGTTCACTTTCTTTTGCAAGATAAATTTGTTTACATTCAAATAATAATTACATTGAGCGAATTCACGTACGTTCTCCGCTCCCACGGAAGGGGGAGGAATGTAAAGGATGAGCCAGACAATAAGGGATTTTACTTTATTATATGAGCACCCAAACGGTAACTTCATTTTTTCTTTGCGGCCAAGCCACGGCCGGCAGTGTTAGCTGCCTGTAAATTCTTTCGTCCCACGGTCTAGTAACAGGAAGTCAGCACCGACGAAGGGCACCTTGATCACGCGCCTCTCTCATGTGCTTACGAGGTAACGCCGCCCCAGGCGTCGCTTAGCAGGCAACGCTCTGGAAAGTTCCATGTCGCCCGCACGGTTTGCTCGGTCCTTACCAATCAGGGTGGAGGAAGCCGCGTGGTGCGTCGAATATACCCGGCCACCCGTCGCCGGGCTCGCTCTCTTGTATTCTCGCTCACCCGCGAGTCGGATGCGCGCCCTGTAGCATCGAACATCTCCCGCTTCTCCCGGTGCTGCGGCACTGTGGACTTAGTTTTGGCAGACAACCACTTTCGGTAGCTTCGCGAACAATGTTCGCCAAATTGTAAGCTCTGGCTCACCCTCACCTCCCTAGGCCTATGTAGCCCCTTTTCATCATGCTTTAGCCAATAAATGGCCTTTCTCTAAAATTTACACTATTATTCCATAACGCCCACCGCCTGCCCATACCCGCCATCCTGTACAATCTGTTCCGCTTTAATTCATCAGAATATCTACCAAGGTCCGTTGCCATACGATAACTACAGCTGAGACTGGCCCTGTGAAAGTAGCTGTGCTTTAATTATAACCACGTGGTATATATGGAACAATAGCCGACCTAAGACTAACCCTCGGGAACTGCCATACCTTATTTCTCCCCAGTCAGGAACATCTCTCCGGGTTAAATTATTTATTAAGATTTGTGCTTCTTCATGCACTATATACACTGAACTAGGACACAGAATGTCCCTATACTGGGGAACATCTACTCAACGACAATAGTGAAACAGGCTCAACTATCTTATTCAAAAATTTTGACGATGTACTTAAAGTATTCTCATAATTTACAGTTTTAATGCACAGAAATTAATGTAATTCAACCCTCAATAAGTTCAACCTACAATAAATTAGACACTTGTGACCCTTTGATTAAATTTTCTGGCTGATGGCAAGTTTGAGAAATACAAATTTAACATAACATATAATAACAGTAATAATAATATCGGGAACTAAATTAACACCCCTATATGATGTAGGCCACACAGGTGCGATTTGGTTAGAATAATGTTTATTCAGAAGGCAAACTAATAGCGAAAGTGGTCGTATTTTGCGTTACTCCTACACTCGAGCGCATATCCATTTGACACAGTTCGATCATTCACAATCTCATCGCGAAATACAAGTTATCTGCGCGAAAAGATAGAGTTCATACCAAGCGCGCGGCTAAGTCCCGCGATACCACACAATGCGAAATTTTCTAAGTCGTTTCACTTCCTAGCTGCTTAAAGACCGACCGTCCGCTGTCGTGTCTGTACCCTTTGGTGTCTCCAGCCGAAATGTCCGCTTTCGTGTCTCCACAAGCACTCCCTCCGTCCGTCCCCGGCCACGTTTTCGCGCGCCGAACATCCTAGCTCAGCTGGCTAGGGCGGTTCCCTTTCCCGAAGCCGTCCATCTGATTGGCTACAGCTTATTCTACATTATTTTACATATTAACATATTTAAATAATCAAATCTTGACCACTTTCACGTTCTAGATAAAGCAACAATAATATCCGTTACATAATAAACGTTAAATTCTTTTACATGAAACCAGTACAATTTCCTTCTTAACTTTGAGTGTCAGGGCAGTAACCTTGCACCAATGTGCTTTCTGATAAATAAATAAAGAACAAAGTAAATATTATGCACTAAACTTTAGAAGAAATGTTCTATAACCTAACGATTCAATAAGGTGTCATGTTGTCATCGTTCAGTTTTTTTGTGTACAGGAAGTGATGATCTGATGCTTAACTGAAAATACTCATGATTTAAATTTACTATATCTTTTAAGCAAATGAAGTTACAGAGTTGATATTTAGAACATTTGTCATTTTAATGATGCGCTTCTATATGAAATGTCCATCGTTAAGATCGACTAAAGCGTTCAGATTTTAACATTCAGGTCATTGTTACAACTCTTGTGAATTTCACTTTAACAGTAAATCCTAAACTATTTTAGATAGAATCAATATTCAAGTTTTATTGGGATCGCCATTAAAATTTATGGAGTATGGCAGATTAAAATTACTGTGGCTTGATTCCCTGCATTACTACAGGATTAAATAGTTTTCATAAACGTTTCCCGTTAGGGCCGATCTTAGGTCCGCCATATTTAACACTGCTACATCACCTTGGGCACAAACAGCTTCTACTGGGTTTGCCTATGGCGTAGGTTCTCGTCTGTCTCGCTCACACACTATAGCGCTTAGGCCTCTATAGCGAGTTTCCCCACCTCGTGGCGAATCTGCACCCTTTGTGGCATGCGGTCCTGGACGACAGGGTTCGTTTCACAATTCCTGAAGACTGACTCTTTCGGCCATATACTTAAATGAGATCGAAATGCTTGTTTACTCGCAAACCGGAGCTACCACTGCGGCAAGGTCGTTGGCTAATCTTTATACGAGGGTTGTCCAGAAAAAAAGTTCAGATCAGTCGGAAAATGGATACCGCAGTGAAAACCAAAAACGTTTTATTTGCAACAGTTAGGTACACCTTCCACCTACTTCTCTACATAGTCACCGCTCCAACTTCGAGTTTTGTCGTAGTGTTGTATTAACTTTCAATCATCCTCGTCATAGAAAGCAGCCGATTGTTCTTTCGGCCAGTTATCTGCACTGGTCTGCAGCTAGTTGTCTGTGGAAAAATTGTGTCTTCATAGCCAGCGGTTCTTGCGAGCAGAGATGAGACTCAAGAGGGAGCCAATTACGGACTGTATTGTTGGTGATCAAACACTTCTCAGCAGAAACGCTGCAGGACTGTCTTCATTGCCCCTGCAGTGTGCGGCCGAGAATTAGCATGAAGAAGGAATTTCTCGACAGTTGTGTTATGTGGGCTGCATAAAAACAGGCTAAATCTCTAACCAGGCCCTCATACTTGGCGGGAGACGCTATTCCCTAGGCATCTCTACGTGCTCACTATTCACTCAAAACTGCAAAGAGCGACGCGACACGATCAACGGGCATACTAGAGACACTGCCCAACACATCTGTACAAAACTTTATCGGACTTACCCGGTGGTTTCCCTTTCGCTACCGATCGGGAGTTACTTTCTGGACAACCCTCATATAAGGCATTAGTATAATAATTGAACTGATACACATCTGTATTCAAGTACAGCCCATTGACATTTTTTAAAACAAATGGAAAACATATTTATGTACATAATCATTTAATTATTAGTTTTGTATCCAATGCTGTAGCACATTCATGTTTACAAAAAGAATTGTAAGATGTGTATGTAACTACCTAATATAATAACTGAGTTGTGCACATGGCAGACTTCTGATGCAGTCCATTCACAAATTTAAAAAAGAAAAACATACTTTATTATAAACCATTTAATCTTTTATCTCTGTATCCAATGCAAACAAACATATCCGTAAAATGTTCAACATCTTTGAAGTGACAGTGTAAATGTAATGTACAATAGAGAGGACATATATCTGGCAGCAGCATGCAGACCTTTTCTCTGTCATAAATTTGTGTTATTTAATCTATAAAGTGCATTTTCTAAATGAACAATTTGTATCATTATCAAAAGACGCAAAATAACCTACTTTGCCCTTGGTCTGCGACTATGAAAAGGCGTCTGTATTCTTCACCAAACATCAGTCATGTAAATAAGCAATTCTCCACTTGAAGTTGATGGTGTGAACCATCGAAACGCACCATGGCGAAATAGGCAAGTGACTGGCGAAGAAACTGTTTTATCTGTATGAGATTTGACCCCTTAGGGATCTAATACAATCTTGTATTCTTTGTGACATGAACGCAAACAGCCTCCGCATTTCATGCCTTAATGAAGATAACTGTGTTGCGGTCTCAAATACTCACACCGTTCTTAATTTGTATAAATGGCTTTTTCTGTACATAAAATAAACTCGCATAAGGGTGAAATTTTAATCAGCATATCCCACAGGAATGAAAACACTGGAGCATCAGTTCGGAAGCGTTCGGTCAACGTGTTAATTATGTAACACTTTCCATTTCCGTCTTACTTTATTTCATTTTCAGAACTGACAAAGGTAAACAATTTTCGAGTAAATGCATTAGTGGAAAATGGAGCCCCTAAAGACGTGGTGCAGAAACTACATATTAGCGTGCTCCACAGAGAGAGGGTAGTAAAAGAAATAATTCCGAGTGCACAGTGGTCTGGAACCGCGTGCTGAACGTGGAAAATCTGAGCACATAACATCTGTGTTGTGGTCCTGGAAGAGAGTGGAATGAAACTTCCAAAGTACTTCCGAACACTCGCACTGCACGTGAGCTATGAGCAGGTGTGAGCAGCATGCCGGTAATGCATGGAAGAGACAAATGCTCGTAGTACTAATCACGAATGACCGATTCATATAGGTTCACACTTGGACCACCTGAATGATGATGTCAAGGCGACTTCATCACAAATTAGAACCAATACTGCACACACTCTATGCACCTCCCGTTGGAAGCTGGGATCGAGCGGTCATAACACTCACCAGGTTTCGTCTCACGCCTCATAACGTTGCAACCTCCCTCTTGTTGTGTTGCGAAAGACACAACTGAAAGAGATGCAAAGTTCTCTAAGTACACTACTGGCCATTAAAATTGCTACACCACGAAGATGACGTGCTACAGACGCGAAATTTAACCGACAGAAAGAAGATGCTGTGATATGCAAATGATTAGCTTTTCAGAGCATTCACACAAGGTGGCGACACCTACAACGTGCTGACACGAGGGAAGTTTCCAACCGATTTCTCATACACAAACAGCAGTTGACCGGCGTTGCCTGGTGAAACGTTGTTGTGATGCCTCGTGTAAGGAGGAGAAATGCGTACCATCACGTTTCCGACTTTGATAAAGGTCGGATTGTAGCCTATCGCGATTGCGGTTTATCGTATCGCGACATTGCTGCTCGCGTTGGTCGAGATCCAATGACTGATAGCAGAATATGGGATCGGTGGGTTCAGGAGGGTTATACGGAACGCCTTACTGGATCTCAACGGCCTCGTATCACTAGCAGTCGACATGACAGGCATCTTATCCACATGGCTGTAACGGATCGTGCAGCCACGTCTCGATCCCTGAGTCAACAGATGGGGCGGTTTGGAAGACAACAACCATCTGCACGAACAGTTCGACGACGTTTGCAGCAGCATGGGCTATCAGCTCGAAGACCATGGCTGCAGTTACCCGTGACGCTGCGTCACAGACAGGAGCGCCTGCGATGGTGTACTCAACGACGAACCCTGGTGCACGAATGGCAAAACGTCATTTTTTCGGATGAATCCAGGTTCTGTTTACAGTATCAAGATGGTCGCATCCGTGTTTGGCGACACGCGGTGAACCCACATTGGAAGCGTGTATTCGTCATCGCCATACTGGATACAGAAAATATTCGACCGCTGCCCTGGGTAGCACATTCTCCAGATCTCTGACCAATTGAAAACGTCTGGTCAATGGTGGTCGAGTAACTGGCTCGTCGCAATACGCCAGTCACTACTCTTGATGAACTGTGGTATCGTGTTGAAGCTGCGTGGGCAGCTGTACCTGTACACACCATCCAAGAGGTGGTTGTTCTGGGTACTGATTTCTCAGGATCTATGCACCCAAATTGTGTGAAAATGTAATCACATGTTAGTTCTAGCGTAATATATTTGTCCAATGAATACCCGTTTATAATCTGCATTTCTTCTTGGTGTAGCAATTTTAATGGCCAGTAGTGTAATGAGAGCAGATTCTGCCGTGGCATTTGTGAGTTCCACATTGGCTACGAGAGCGAGAATTGATGGTATCAAGAAATGTTATGCGCGATCAACTCTGGGCAACGTAATGTGAGGAGCCGTAACTTACAAGAACCGTAAACCGCTGGAGTCTGCTGATGGTACGGTGCAGAATAATCCCAGTACATAGCCGTAATCCATGCCACCCTGCTACCGTTACTAAAACATCACGGAGAAGTGCTTTTCCAGAAGAACAATCCCCAAGCTTACTCATACCATATTATGCTACGCGAGAAGCTACACACCAGTTTTGCTTCACAGTGCGATCACCTGTACCTCCTTGGAGAGGTGTGGGTGGTAAGGCGGCTTTATCACGTCTGGTTTGTATTATCTGCAACTACTCTTGAACAATTACGACAGTATGTAGAGTAAGCATTATACTCTACATTCTGGCTTTGTCCACAATCACTAAAACTTGACAACCACAGAACTGCCCACGTATTCGAGTTCACAGTCATTAAACTCCAATATATAAGCTGTAAAACGTAACGGTTACGATCAGAGTTAGTATCTGCTCGGAGAAGAGGCGGGCGACTTCACATGAGAAGTTGTGGGCCACACAACAATGTCCGACAGCAGCTGAGTACGATTCGTCCAAAGAGAAATCAATACAAAATCCATCTACACAGTGAGGCTGCCAGCGCTCGGCTAGTACAGCTCTTTGCAAACAGCTTCGCACGGTGGAGTGATCCGTCTCGCTTACAACGCGCGGACTTTATCGACTTTGCCAGAGCAGTTGGCATCTGCGGCGGCCTCTAGCGCTGCGCGCGGTTCCTGCCAGGCTCCGCCTCCCAGCAATATGCTCTATACTGGCCTTGTCGACATCCTTTACCGGCGTTATATCAAACATATCTGCGTCTTTGTCGATGCTGGTTGAGGATATATTACTTAGGTTGGTATCTGACACTCCAGTGATCCTGCTATTTTGCCAGATAATGACGTTATTATAGAACTGCGATGCAGAATATTATAGCGTGCAATTGCAGTCAGCTACAATTTGGTTTTAGTTTAGTTTATTGTAGTAGCTCTGTTACAGGTTTCGAATTTATACATTCTTAGTCAGACGGCTTGCACGCTTTTACCAAAACGCTTCATACGTCACTTTGCAGGTGAAATGCTATAAGACCGCCTGGAACAATTTTTCACCACATTTCTCCAGTTGGTAACATTCAGGTTGTACTTCGTGTTTTCACATATTTTCACAGTGGTCTTCATTATTACTTACGTTCGTAGGACAAGAACGCAAAACATCTAGATATATCGCGTAAATTTTACTCGTTTATGACTGTTATTCACTGGAGAAAGACGATGGAAACAAATGTTATTTCTCGGCAGCTTATCCGTAAACCACCGTACCGTGCGTTTTACAAACACAGGCAAGAAATCTGACGATGAATGCTTAAGTTTGGAACTAGTTACCATGCTTTTTCAATAAAGTAATGCAGAAGCAGTTTGCTGCTGTACGCTGTAAGTAGTCTGTTCTCCACCGATCACCTGTATGATCTGTTACAGAAATGCACTGAAGCTACGGCAGGCAATACGATCACTGAAATATTTATCATATGTCCACAATTATATGACCCACAGATTATTGAAATGTTTTATTAAGACCCTCATCATTAAATCAGAGTGCAGCTTGTGCCTCAGCTTTTTGACAGCTTCAACTTTACAGCCATTTTTTAATTTTTTCACCTCGGTGCAACTTCATCTCTATATTCTCTGGTAAAGAAAAGTACGCATGAGTTTATTTATTTGTTGTCCTTTTACGTTGCTCGTTTTCCTTCTCATTTTTTTCCATTCTCTCTCTCTCTCTCTCTCTCTCTCTCTCTGTGTGTGTGTGTGTGTGTGTGTGTGTGTGTGAGAGAGAGAGAGAGAGAGAGAGAGAGAGAGAGAGAGAGAGAGAGAGAGAGAGTTTGTGTAACTGGGAGTGTGCGAGTGGCTTGAAGCAAGCTCCCCTGTAGTCAGGGATACCGCACAACTGTAGGCTTGTATTGCCAACTTAACATTTCAACCGCTTGGAGTAGGACCAGAGACATAGCTCAGTAACAGGAAGCGGACGCTCCTCTCCGGAACACAGATATAGGGACTGGCGACACGTCCTCTTTTTTCTTCTACACTCGCATGGGTTAGTCACCCGCCCTGGGAACAAAGCTTCAGGCACACGATGTTGGGGTCTAGTAAATGTCGCATGCGGTTGGCTCACTCTCCTCAGAGGCCATGAACAAACCATTCTGTTAAATTATGTCGCTTTGGTTTCGAAATTAACTTACAGATTTCATTACAATTAGACATAGCCTTAGTGACCTTTTATTATGCTATATTTTCGGGCTTGCGCTCCGTCTCTAATGACCTCGTTGTCGACGGGACGTTAAACACTAACCACCACCACCTTCTTAAACTAAATTATCCTAGGGACAAACACACACACCCATGCCCGAGGGAGGACTCGAACCTCCGCCGGGACCAGCCGCACAGTCCATGACTGCTCTGATAAAACAGTTTTACCAGCAGTGCACGGTCTTTTTCCTCAATAGCCGTTGCGTTTCGTACGAGGACTTTAACCATCGTAACCCTACACAAACAGTCACTTCACAAAAGAAATGAACACTCGTCACCAAGCGACAAACAGCACACTGATGTCAAAACAGAAAATAGTTTCGCGTTCTGACTGCTTACAGTGCCATATTTTCTCCTGGTGCCAGCACGTGGAACTATCATTTTCTCAGCGTACTCCGCGATCGCACCCATTGATGAACATACCTAGAATGTTTCAGCATCCTGCGATGTATACAGTCAGGACTGCAGCACTCGGAATACCGTAAGTTTAATTATAACCACCTGTTATGTTTACTGGAGTCCTAATGTCTTCATTGAGAAACAGAATTATATCTACTTTTTTAAAAAATCATTTGAGCTATTTATGCCATTTTCATTACTTAAATTTTATCGACTGGTGTACAGAAGTTGTGCTAGCTACACACATGAACGAGATCAAGTTACTAAAACAGAGCACAGCAGGTCTGAATAAGTATCAAGATTCAGTTAGAGTAGTTTACACCGGAAAATCGCACTCACACCACTCCAGGAGGCTTTCATGTCGCTGACCATGATCAGGATTGTCTGTTCCTTGCGATCTTCCATAAAATAATGATTTTGTAAGTCGCTGTTAATTAATTTGTGTTTTTAATTTTCAGAAGTCACACATTTCCACATGTGCCAGCCATCAGCGTTGCTTATCGGCGTTATGTTGTTGTCTAAGTGTTTGGTATGTTATTTTGTTCCTGATTTATTTTAAGGGACTTCCGTTATTTTTCTGTCAATGTAAAATACGTGTGTATGGAGTGAGTTACTATTTTTTGGGTTTTTCATACACATAGTAACGAAGGGAGTAGTTGTGCAATATTAGTAAGATCTTATTATTTATCCACAAGGGAGACAAAATTCTGACAGCCCAGGTCAAACATACGACGAACTGTGAGTGATATCAGGTATGAGGCACGTGATCTTGAAATGCAGGACAGCCAGATCACTACATCGATACACGTGAGAATAGTTTACCGCAAGACGCGGTGAATGAGCAGGCAGAATATTAATCAATGCAGAGGCGTGTGCAACGACCTCGACACTAATTATTGGGAACGAGGAAGTAACAACAGAATCGGAATAGCATGTCGTGCAAGAAACAGTCACGGGAATGGCAACTGACGTTACACCGAAACTAGTCTCATTAACACCAGACTTGCGCATTCTTGTGGAATTGTCCAAAAATGAATCTAGAACACCAGGAACGGGATAAAAATCGGAGTCAGGAACAGGACCGAAAGCAGGCTGAGGATTTACAAAAATTAAAACAGATTCAAGGAAGTTTTCTGTGAGCAGAATAGGAAAACTGATGAACGTTTCGAAAAATAGAGTAGACAGACGGATGGTATTACTGCTGCAGGTTGGTCCATGGCATAGTTGTTACATCGTGAGATTGATGAAGTTATGAATGATGTGGAGGAGTGATTTCTGCGTTTCTTTTGCTGTTTTACTTGTTTTCTTAATGCCATCTGACACGTATTCCTGCTGCTTTGGTAATCTAAAGTGTGTTTGATGTACTCAAAAACCACAGGTTCATGAGTGTACCAGGTTCGTCATGATTGTTTATCATATTTTATTATTGTATCCATGTTTTTATCATTGTTGGTATATTGACACAGTGACTAGTCCAGGGGCCCTTTTCTTCAACTTTTCGTGTAAGTCGTTCTTCATTCACTTCATAAAGTTTCTCACACAGTTTCATGCAGCTGATATTGTTCACCATAGGAATATAGAGCTATGTGTTGCAATGTTTCTTGAAGCCGTTGATATTTTGCGAGTGATTCTGTTGTTGTTAGAATATTAACACAGTGACTGTCACGACAGAGCACTTCATTTTTTCGATCTTTACATACAAGTTGTTCACCATACTCTGAGTATATACATGTAGTTTCTTAGGCATATTATCCTCTCTTATTTGCATAAGATAAAATTATTTGTATTACTGCTATGTATGTAACCGTTATACCGATTTGCGTGCATGTCCATTTCTGAATTTTATTACGAGATATTTACTATTCAGTAAACATATATGTACACTCCTACCATGGGTATACTTTATATATAATGTTCAGTCAGTGTGATGCGTTGTTTTATTATTATTGTTTTGTAATTTACTTGCCAAATTTATGAAACACCGACCGTCTTTGAGTCCGGCACCCAAGGTACTCACCATTCACTGAGTATACTTATGTATTATTTCATGTTCACTTTCTTTGATCATACTTGTCCGGTGTGTACCTTTTACTATTGTTATGTGTGTAAATGATCTATTAAATTAAATGACACATCCATAACTGAGGGCTTATGCAACATTCAAAGCATATATGTAGACGTTCTTAAACATTTATGTCTGATGTTGTACATCCATACCATTTATTGTTCTTGTTTTTGATGTGTAGGGAAATTTAGTGTCACGTATGATTTATTCAGTAGAAAGAGCTTCATAAACTGTCTGATTGTATGGCGGGCGACAGTCAGGTTGGTATCCCACTTGTCTAAGGCATCCCCAGACAGGTCTTTACTGCTCATCGGGGCCCAGTTCAAAGTAGGACTCATCACTGAAAACAGTTCTACTCCAGTCAATGAGATTCCAGGCCGAAGACGTGTTTGGAGACGACCCAGACAGCTGTGGGTTACCAACCTGACTATAGCCCGCCGTACGGGCTGACGGCCACGGGTGATTGTATGGTGCACCGTTTCCTTGTATTACAGGACCCCTTCGGTTGTCATCTGCGGCACCCTTACAGCACAGCGGTACGTCGACGTACCGCTACGCCCCGTTTTGTTGCCTTTCATGTCAAGACACCCTGACCTTACATTTCGGCAAGATAATGCCAGCCCCCCACGGTGAGAGTTTCTGCTGCTTGCCTTCGTGTATGTCAAACGCTACCTTGGCCAACATGGTCGCCGCATCTCTCCCCAATTGCAAACGTTTGGAGTATTATGGACAGGTCCTTCCAACCAGCTCGGAATTTTGATCATCTAACGCAGCAACTGAACATAATTTGGAACGATATCTCTCTGGTAGACATGCAACAACTCTATCAACCAACGCGTTAGTGACTTGGTCAATTTTTGATGCACTTTCTCTTGAATAAATCATTCAACTTTTCAAAATTGTTTATTTCGCGGTTATTGACTCTTACTTAACTGATTGATTTTGTGGCCATCAGCCCTGTGTGGAATTGTGAGTACGTGTGCTTTTGGAATTCTGATTAAATGGCATATCGAGCTCGTTCAGATGAGTAAGATGGACACATACATTTGTGGAAAGTTTCTGCCAGTCAATAATTTTTACATTTTCGTGCTTCTGTGTGTGGTGGAAATTAATTCTCGGGCCCTACTTAATCTCACCTCCCTTGTACTCCCCACTGTCCTCTAGGCCCTACAGAGCGCCTAGCCAGTTCGATCGCTGTAGATGAATAGACACATGTTTCCTACGTGAAGTTTCGTATGTGTGAATGACGCTGATGCTCGTTTTGATCCACACATCCGCATAAAACGCGCTGCACTTAATTAAGTCCCATTCCTCCCAATTTCTTTGTTTTGTCTGGGATTATATGAATTAATGGATGGGTTTCCCAGTGTGAAATGTTAGATTTATACTTAACCTTGTGCCATACGATGGTGAGTTACCAGAAAGGTTTCTTTTTGTAACGTTATGTGACAGATGTACCTTGTAATCAATTATCTTAGGAATTAGTAACCTCACCCAGCATATCGATAGCGTCTCTCTCTCTCAGTACTTTTTTGTTAGTCTCCGAAAGGAGAACAATATGAACATGAGCTCCGGAAACATTAAGGAAACGTGAGTCTTTCCACATTCTTATCCGCAATTTGCAATGCTCATGACGTCATTTTCCTTTTATGCTGTATGACTGTCATATGTTTGATTGAATCCTAATGTCGTTATCTGTTGCGATACAGAACTAAATTCATTTTATTGATTAATCTTTTTTTGCCATTAATACCATTTGCATTTCTTAAATTCCATCAACTGGCATAAAAAACAGTAGTGTAGACTACACACATGAGCGAGACCTAGGGAATATCACGGGCGTAAGCGAGACTTAATTGCTGAAACAGAGCGCAGCAGGTCTGAATAAGTATAAAGAACCAATAAGAATCTTTTAAGCCGGACAATCGATCTCACAAAACACGATCCTTTCATTATGAACATACAGAAAGTACAACCAATACAATATGTAATTAAAATTCATTTAGCGTGTTATTTTTTCATGCTCCATTCTCGCAGTAGAACCCCCTTACGGTGTCACAGCTGTAGTGAAACGTTTTTGGATGAATATTCTTTATATCAGACGGCGCTCAAACAGAACATATTATGAGATATGGGTTTAACATATAGTAGCTGGTTTTAACAGGAAGGAGGTAAAGGAAGAGAAGAAGAATGTTAACGTTTTATAAGCGCTTTATTGAAGATGAGGGCTGGCAACGCGGTTGGCCTTCTTGCCGCTGACGCCGAGCCCAGTTACACGGATGACGCAGCCGGCTAGAGGCGTCTGCTGCAGCTGCTCCTGGGTCAGCCCCATGCGCGAAGTCGTCACGTACAGATCCGACAGATCGGGGCCGCCCCACGCCACAGACGTCACCAGCAATGCCGGCATGTTTAGCTCCTGCAGAATTGCTCCACTGCGCGGGTCCACGTTGATCACCTGGGTGAACAAAGCGTGACCGATCAATCTTCCCACAAAAATACCTCGCTCTCACACGGGACGTGTCTCATCGTGAAGCACGCAGAACGTGCTTGGTGTACACTCAGAAACGAGCTGTTGCACCACACGGAACGTGTTGTTCAACGTAATTCGCGCAGTTGAAAGCGTTTGGCTGTATCTGGCGTGCAAACTACATAGTTTATTTACGAAAATGGACGCGCGTAAAATAGCTAGATTAGCTCTGTTAGCGTTCTTCGAAGATGAGCACGAAAATCGCGCAGAAGATTGAGGATGCGTCGACGGGTCGAACAACTAATTTAAAAACTTGCCTTGTTGTTCCTTTGGAGTCATTAACCCTGCTCACTACACTACATTTGACAGATGTCAACTGATTCTGTACCTTTAGTCTTACGAAGTCCAGAACGCTTTAACCCCCGTTATGTCGTTAACTGATATACAGGGTGATTCAAAAGTAGCTGCACACACTTAGTAGGTGTAATGCATGCATCAAAATAAGAGTAAAATGTTAAATAAAGTTTTGTCTGAAACTGCTTTATTTCAAAGTTATGCAGTAGAGTAGGGATCACAAGTGCAACACAAACAACACAAAATTAATTCCACTCAGAAAGCAACGACACGAAGGTACCCGAAATTCAGCACAACTACGAACTCTACCTTTACCCCAGAACATGTTTTAAGCGATGTGCATGTATACGAAGATAGTGACACCCTCGACTTTTTACCGCTCTCGGAATGTTGCAGGCTTCGTCCATCTCATTCTGCACAGTTGTACGGCTATTTTCAGTTCACTGCTGTAGTTGTGCTACATTCTTAATTGCAACGCCATACACGAGCTCCTTGAGACAGCCCTAAAGGTAGAAGTCAAGGGGTTAAGATCCGGAGATGTGGCGGGCCAAGTAACAGGTTCTGCACGACCTGTCCACTTATCGGGATAAGCAACTTCGAGATTCTCTCTTGCCTCCCGACTGAAATGTGCAGGGGTAACGCCTACAAAGCTTCAGTCGATATGCAGGCGAACACGACACGCCAAAAGCCTGTACTGGCCCATGATATAATGCCTACCACAAATTACATTACGCATAATAACTCGCAAATGAAGGAGTTCAGACAAAACTTTATTGAATATTTTACTCTTATTTTGATGCATACATTACACCCGCGAAGTGTGTACAGTTACTTTTGAATCACCCTGTATAATTATAACAAATCATACCAAGTTGTTGATGAATCTTCAGTGTACCAGCTCATTGAAATAGCATACTTCCATAGCACGCAATTTATAATACGAGAAACGACAAATACGAGAAGCCTTTAACCACCAATCAGTCGTTTCACAAAACTTTATCGTTACTAATCGTGATAGAATCGAGGCTCTTCGACACATCCTCAGTGTGTTGGCGCTTTGGAATAATGTGTACAGATATCACGTAAGTTATAACATAGGGCCAACAAATAAGGTCCCAAGCTGCAAGCGATGTAATTCAGTATGGCATCTACGTGTGTCGGACAAAAGCGGTTTGGATCTGTTTCGCCACGTTCCTACACGATGCAAGAATGTAATGTCTTATTTTGCCTTTCATGTTTGAAAATTTTTCTCATCATAGAATTCCGGTTGTGACGTCACAAAACTCCACAATTTCCACGTCCACGTCCGCCTTCAAGTCCCATATGCGGATAGCTTATGAGTACCACCTTTTGAGGGATATTGATATTGTTGTGAAGTTTAACAGTTTCCAAAGCCACACCTCTGGGGTCGAGGACGCTAGAGAGAGGTTGAAACTCAACAAGGCTGGCTACGATTTAAACAAATCAATATCGCAATTGACAACACTGGCGTTTATTTAATGCTATTAGTAGATTTATATTTTGCAGAAACGAACAGAGTCATAGGTAACTTACGTACGTTTATATTATCTCAGTTATTCATATACAAGGGGTATGATAAATTTTTAATGAACACCTTAAAAAATAAATTTACTTAATTTATTTTTATGTTAACTGATTCCTCCATCGCCCCTCGGTACAACAACTACACAATTATAAATGAAAGGCACTACACTGTGTATGTTCTACAATATTAATTTGTATCGTTAACCGGTTTCCGGCTTAAAAGGCCATCATCGGACTTTAACTGACCACCTCCTGTCAAAGAGAGCGCAATATTCGTGAACGGCATTGAAAAATAAGTTATGAACCGAGAATAAGGCACTATTAAAGAGTGAATGTCATCTATGACAGTGCAGTGTTATGTAGTTAAAAATGTCAAACAGAAAATAAGCATAAAAGGGAAAAAGCATAAAAAATTAAATTAAAATTAAAACTCGAGAAAACAGTGCCATATAAGATTGTAAATTAAATTAACAGTCACAATAACTAAAATTAATACAAGAAGAGAGTACCGAAGATTAGCGTGAAGAAGAATTACACTTAGGTGACAAAAGTCATAGGATAGCTCCTAATATCGTTTCGGGCCTCCTCCTGGCCGGTGTTGTGCAGGCAATCGACGTGGCATGCCCTGTGCAAGTAGTTGGAAGTTCCCTGCAGAAATATTGAGCCATGCTGCCTCTATAACCATCCATTAATTGCGAAAGTGCTACCGGAGCAGGAGTTCGTGCACAAACTGATCTAACGATTATGTCCCATAAATGTTCGATCTGGGTGGCTAAATCATTCGTTCGAAGAACCCAGCCTATATTCCATACAAACACAGCCCACAAAATTATGGAGCCACCATCAGCTTGCACAGTGACAACTTGGGTCTATGGAATCGTGGGGTCTGCGCCACACTCAAAATCTACCATCAGCTCTAATCAACTGAACTCGCGAACAGGCCACGTTTTTCTAGTCGCCTAAGGTCCAATCGATATGCCCCCGAGCCCAGAAGTGGCGCTGCAGGACATATGCTGATAGCAAAGGCCCTCAAGTCGGTCGTCTGCTGCCATAGCCCATTAACGCTAAATTTCGCCGCTCTGACCTTACGAATAAATTCGACGAACGCCCCACGTTGATTTCTGCGGTTATTTCACGCAGCGTTGCTTGTATGTTAGCACTGACAACTCCACGCAAACGCCATTGCTCTCGGTCGTTAAGTGAAGGCCATCGGCCATTGCGTGGTCCGTGGTGAGAGGTAGTATCGGAAATTTCGTATTCTCGGCACACTCTTGAGATTGTGGATCTCGGAATACTGAATTCCTTTACGATTTCCCAAGTAGAATCTCTCATGCGTCTAGCTATAACTATCAGTACGCGATCAGAGTCTGTTAATTTCCGTCGTGTGGCCATAAAGACGTCGGAAAGCTTTTCACGTGAATCACCTGAGTACCAATGACAGCTCCGCCAAGATACTGACCTCTCATACCTTGTGTATGCGACCCTACCATCATCTTAATATGTGCATATCGCTATCCCATGACTTGCGCCATGTCCGTGTATATATGGAAGGTGATACACAAACAGTGTGAAAGTCAGAATTGACAATTATAACAGAAAATACATAAGATAATTTTTTACCAGTTGTGTGAAGAATTCTCTCACTGTAGGGAAGATGTACATGTTAGAAAACAACAGAATACGTGCTGTACATAAACAATCACAATAAAATAAATAAATGCAGGAAAGCTGGAGGAATAGAATAGAGCACACAGTTTGAGAAGCATTGTAAGACAGTGAGGATTAAGTGACGTTAAGACGAGTGGGAGTAGTTAAATCAGGATTAAAAATGATTTCAGAGCTTATGACATATGAAGTGTTTGGCTTTTCTTTACTTAGTGAAGGAGACAGGACTGTGGCCCTAATTCTGCACATGCCCCGAAAATGTGAAGTCATAACTCTGCTATCTCCAGCTGCGTTCATCTTGAGCCAACCTAGTTAATATATCTCTGCCTCACGGATCAATATAAAACTTATCACAATCATGACATGTAATTTGGTATAGCTCCCTCTGGATAATGACTGTGTCTTTACTAATGAAAATAGACTGAACTCTGCTGCTTATCACATAATAGGAAACTCACATAACACAAAATCCTACAGTTGCAGGAAAATCACAAACATTTTAAGACTTTTATGTTGAGCGAATGCTGAACGATTATGTTCCTCTACAAGGAAGCCTTATGCTTACAACACAACAAACACGCATTACGAAAGATTTAAGGCAGTATATCTGAACAAACAAAAATTTTAAAAGCCTACGTAGAAAATAGAATATGGCTTCTAGGGGTATCCCATCTATGAAAATATCATTTACAGTCCTGTTATTCGTGAAGCTGTTACGATTAATTACAGAAAATGTGTGTATAAGAACTTCATTATACATAGTGGCCTACGGCAGGCACCGTTAGAAGTCCATCTGTACTAGCTTCCCTACAGTTATGGGCAAAATTTAACAGAGGTAGGCTTAACTAGACTGAGCGGGATCCCGGTCACTACCGTCCCACGCTCCCGGCAAGTGCTGCATTATGGGGTAGCTGGCAGCTGGAACGTCAGAGGACAACGAAGAGAACTGCAAGCAACATAAAAAATGAGCCACCTGGCTACGACAGTTATCCGTCCTCATAGTGTCATGTCACGTATCGTCAAGAATTGTAGGATCATCTAGAAGACTGTCATTTGTCTCTTGCATCGACTTACTGAACACAAATGTGCCGACGTATCGCCGCAGGCTACTCCTCTATATCATCCACCGACACCAACTCACCTTCACCACATCTGATTTTTTATACCCCTGACTGTGTAAAACATTTTCTTTTGTAGGTTGTGTGTCTGATTATTGTCCCTATTTTGTTGTTCGTGTGGAACCCGATTCGTACATTAAATTTACGAAAATCATCTACTATTCTGTCTTATATAGCACCATAACAAGATGCAATGTATTTCGTTTTTTCTGTTCTGCTCCTCTTGTTAATGTTAATATCAAAAAACTACAAAACTGGTTTTTCCTACTGTTGATCCCACTGTAAACTGTTCTAACTACGATGTTATAATGTTTTGTAGATTTTTGAAAATGGCTTAATACCGAGATTGCAGTCATAATATAAAATTCTAACAGCTGCAGGCAAGATGAAATCCTTTAAAAATTGATAGAAGCTGTGAACTCATATTACAAGAAAATAATCGATAAGAAATAGTTTGAGCACATGTTGAGGTGAAGCATAAAACGACTTTCCGTTAAGAAAATCATTCGTTTTGTAAGACACCAGCTCATTAAGAGTAAAATGTTTTATCCATCGACTTGTGTATACCACTTACTTATAATTTCGAGTAGTATCTGCAGACATAGTTATCCGACAAGAGATACTCTGAGAAACCGTTCCACACTCTTTAAGAAACATTATGACATGTGATCAGATGATTTTTCAGCAACGCAGGATCGAAAACAGACATTCCTTTTCTCAGTAGACAGAGAGTTTATTTTCACGGAGGACGGACGATATTTTTATTTCAGTCCTGACAACTAAGCAGCGGAAAGCCACGGCGCAGGTTTAAATAGAGAACTTCGTGCGGAAATTGCAGATGTTTCCACAACTGTTAGCTTAAACGTGAGGAGTTACACTTATTTCACACAGTTTCTGCAACGCTAAATGTTTTCAAAAAATTTTGTTGGTCTTCATGCTGCATGAAACGTAGCTTTGTGGTGTTTGCCCTGCAATAGTGTATTCCGGCAGATTTTCCTCTGAATTGTAGCACATTTCTCAAAGACTTTTGCGAAACATTTCAACGCCAAAATTGACATGTATTTGTCTTTTTAAGAGTTTTTGAATTCCGTTAACAAATGTATACCGTTCCATTAAAAATATAATCTAGTACCTTGGTTTATACAAGAATTATGAGTATTAACTATTTAACAAATTTATGTGTTCCTATCAATATTACCATTTTCTGCAAACCTAGTTTTCACTGAGGTGACAAAACTCATGGGACACCTCCTCATATCGTGTCGCCCCCTCCCACCTTTTGCCCAGCGTAGTGCACCAGCTCGACGTGGCATGGACTCAGCAAGTCGTTGGAAGTCCCCTGCAGAAATATTGAGCCGTGCTGCCTCTAAAGCCGTTCATAATTGCCAAAGTGTTGCCATCGTACGATTTTATGCATGAACTGACCTCTCGATCACGTCCCACAAATATTCGATAAGACTCATGTCGGGCGATATGTGTGGCCAGATCATTCACTTGAATTGTCCAGAATGTTCTCCAAACCAATCGCGAACAATTGTGGCCCGGTGACATGGCGCATTGTCATCCATAAAAATTCCATCATTGTTTGGGACATGAAGTCCATGAGTGGCTGCGATTGGTCACCAAGTAGCCGAACATAACAATTTCTAGTCATAAAATGGTTCAAATGGCTCTAAGCACTATGGGACTTAACATCTGAGGTCATCAAACCTCTATACTTAGAACTACTTAAACCTAACTAACCTAAGGACATCACACACATCCATGCCCGAGGCAGGATTCGAACCTTCGACCGTAGCAGCAGCGTGGTTCCAGACTGAAGCGCCTAGAACCGCTCGGCCACAGTGGCCTGCAATTTCCAGTCGATCATCGCTTCAGTTGGACCAGAGGACCCAATCCATTCCATGTAAACACAGTCCACACCGTTATGGGGCAACCATCAGCTTGCACAACGCCTAGTTGACGACTTGGGTCCATGGCTTCGTGAGATCTGCGCCACACTCGAATCATGCCATCAGCTATTACGAAGTGAAATCTGGACTCATCAGACCAAGCCACGGTTTTCCAGTCCTCTAGCGCCCAATCGATAAGGTCACGAGCCCCGGAGATGCGCTGCAGGCGATTTTTTGCTGTTAACAAAAACACTCGCTGCCAAAGCCCATAACCGCTAGGTTTCGCCCCACTGTCCTAACGGATACGTCCGTCGTACGTCCCACATTGATTTCTGTGATAATATCACACAGCGTTAGTTGTCAATCCACCTCCAAAGTATGTTAATTCCTGCTGTATGGCCATAATCACATTGGAAACCTTTCCACATGAATTAGCTCTGTACAAATGACAGCTCCGCCAACGCAATGCCCTTTTATAACTTGTGTACGCGATACTGCCGCCATTTGTATATGAGCATATCGCTATCGCCAGTGTAATCAGTTAGACGAAAATCAGCTAGAGGCCAGATGTAGTACAGTGATTAAAGTGCTCGCAAATTGTTCATCAAGCCCATTTTCTACCGAAAATACGCATAGGACGGAATTCTATTGCAGATATTTTTGTAATGCTAGTACACAAGAGATTACCAGGTGAAGACTGAGCGAACTAGTTTCTTCTGTAAATACTTTTACATCTGCACATTACATTTACACTAAATGACAGTATGCAAATAGGTTGCAATTCGTCGCATTTGCAACACTTGTATTTTTATTATCTACGGATATATTGAAGCAATTACGCTCTTTTTAATGGATCTTTTGTGATTGTCGTACACACGTTTATTACTGGAGCGCAGTACGACCAGAGGAAGAGAGCATACACACTCACGCAATGGAAAGCCCAGATCAGTACAGAACCCTGAGGGTAACAGGGAATCAGGTGTAGGAACGCATAAGCAAGAACGGGGTACCAGGTGTAGGAACGTGCAAGCAAGATCACTGTGCTGCATAAATTCAGATACCAAAGTTACAATTAAACAAGCACAGAGCAAAAGTCTAAAAGGGCATTACTTGTTTAACGGAATTCTAAACCTTTTGAAAATAAGATTCCAGTCCTATAAATAAAAGAAAGAAAAAAATCTCTGGCCGAACAGGCCTCGGAAGGCCCAATGGTACCGACAGGCCGCTGTGTTATCCTCCAACGGTAGGCGTCACTGAATGCGGATATGGAGGGGCACACCGCTCTCCTGGCCGTTGACAGTTTTCGTGGCCGGAGCCGCTAGTCCTCAATCAAGTAGCTCCTCAATTGGCCTCAAGGGCTGAGTGCACCCCATATTCCAGCAGCGCTTGGCAGACGCGAACGGTGACCCATCGAAGTGTTATCCAAGCCCGACAGCGCTTAACTTCGCTGATCTGACGAGAACAGGTGTTAGCACTGCGGCAGGGCCGTTGGCATTTCACTGCTATAACATTTGTAAAAGTTTGCGGTGAAATTTGGCAAACATACGCAGTTACTTGCTAAATTCAAGTGCCGGGGCAGGGATTGAGGCAGCATCTACCCGCTGGAGATATAAACAACGAAAGCAGTTTAATATTTGGCATCGGACCAGTGCAACTAAATGCAAATACGCAAGCTTCAGGCGCAGTCGCATTCAAGTTTACGTGCCAATATGATCATACGCGTACTTCAGGATACGACCTTTTCTGAAACAGGTTACCTCATATACGTGATCAGTGTCTTGCTAATGTGAAAGGGATAGTAAACTGTCCACAGTCCGAAGGACGGTTTGAGCATCGTAGTGATGTACGTCGCACGTTCGTGTTGGATGTGGTAAGGTCTTGCCTTCTCCTGACTTTTGAGCTGATTTAGCCAGCCACTTACAATGCGCTACAGTTTAGCCTGGACACCAGACCACAGCGCCACATCTTGTTTTGCATATTAAAAAAACATGCCAGAGGTTAAATAAGTGACAAGTGATCCAAGAAACGACTGCAAAGAAACGAAGGAAGATTAAGTTTTAAATACCCGTCGACGGCGAAATCATTGGAGACGGAGCAGAAGCTCCGATTGGGAAAGGATGGGGAAGGAAATCGTATGTACTCTTTTCAAAGGACTCTCTTGGAAATTCTCTTATGCGAGTTAGAACAACGGATAATCTTAAGCTGGATAACTCAACGGGAACTTGACAGCTGTCCCGAATTCGACTTCATTGCCTTAACTACTGCGCCACCTCGCTTGGTAGGTGCATCGAAGCTTGAACCTTGGGATTTTTGATCTTACTGAAAAAGATACAACCCCATAAAGAACGCTACAGCTTGATGTTTAATTAGAAACAAGTTGAATTCCTGTTGCGCGTATCGTCTAAAATAAAAAGGTTTACGATACATGAAGACCAAGTATAAAGTACATATCAACAGACTACTTGCGTGCCGTCTAACTCTATACAATGTGACTGCGCCGGTAAAACAACAAAATGATTAAATTTAAACAGTATTTATTTATCGTAATTCTAATGCAACGCATAGTTTCTTACAGTGTTCCGGGAATTCATAATTGTAACGTTACTAACATTACTTGCACTTTAGGCATAAAAATGAGCCATGGAAAATTGTATTTGTTTGCTATGTGTATCACCTCAGCCTTTCAAATAAATAAAACGGTCGTCATTTTTTTTACGTTAGGGAGCTTATGATCACATGAACATACTGATCCTCTTGAACAAGCTGACAGATTTCGGAATTCATTCGAGGTTGATCTATGGTATCAGTAACCTGGTCGCTCAAAGAACAATCTCCGTCCGAATCAAAGGAAACATCCTTAGTCCGTTTCTTGTCTCCTTGGGTTTGCCCCAGGGTGCAAATTAAACCCTCTCTTGTATATTCTTCACACTCATGATTTAGAACGAACCATCACTCGGCCCACAAGAATTTTACAATATGCGGAGGAAGTATGTGTTTATTCAACTGCATACTCATATCTTTAGGCCAAAATGGAATTATTCATTACTGTAGAACATATTGAAGAATGGGTGTCTAACAATGGGCTGGAACTTTCGGCTGTATTTTGCATTCATCATCAGCGTTGAAAGCAAACTTGTCATTGAGTATTGGTAACGCTAAAACTGAATGCTTATGACTTTGGACTTCCAGCTAAGCGAATGTACATTTTACTGCCCAGTTGCACAACATACAATGAAATGGAGAAAGCAGGGTTCTTCTATTACCTACAAAACTAATACTCAAGTAATATAATAACTCTGCAACCTGTAACAAAGTAACACTGAATAAACTTTGATTAAAAATCATAGTAGAAGAGAAAATAAAAATAAAAATCACACCAATAAAATATAGATCTTCAATCAGAACTTAAATAACAAAAATATTTATTTATGATTTGTCACGTAAGCAGCTTTAGAAAGTTCACGCTTAGAAGAGGATGCAAAGAACCCTGAAGACAAGTGATCAGACGAAAATTTCTGTAGGAAGTCTATGGAACAAGCGTTGTGTTTCATAAACTGAAGAAGAAGACGTGCAGTACTCTGACTGAATTTCAGACAACTATGTTTTGTTAAATAGCGAGGTATAAGATTCTTTTATCAGCTAGTAACCATACACACTCTGTGTGTATGATATATCATTTGTGTATAATATATCATTTCGTACAATCTCGATACACAAAAACTTCCACCGGAGAATTGTAATATGTATTATGTTTAGATGAAATGAAATGTGTCTTCCGTTTGTGACACCATTGCTCTGCCCACACGGCGGGTATTTACGAATTGTTACCAAAAGTATATGAAAACTATGTATGGTAGAGTTAACATGTTTGTGAACGATTCGTCCGACTTCGGAAACACTAAGTCAGACTTACCAGTTTTTTCACACTAAAACATATTCCTTGTATTTACCATAGCAGCAAATTCATACCAATCTACGTGATTAACTTTTCCAACCATTTTTAGGAAATTTTGCACGTAGGGATATTATTACATACAAAAGTATCCGGACACGCATTCGTGGACATTAATATGGCGTGAGCCCCATTGTTCACCAAAAAGACGGCTTGATCTCTGCTGGGGACGCTTTCGCTGAAGTGACTAAATGTGTGTGGAATAATGGTAGCCCGTCGTCCCTCGAGAACCGAAACCAGAGAAAGATGCATCGTTGGATGCTGGGGTCAGGAGCGTAGTCAACGTTCTATGTCATCCCAAAAAGGGTTCTATTGCGTTCAGATCGGGACTCTGGGCCGGCAAGTCCTTTTCGGGAATGATATTGTCCACAAACCATTGCCTCATATATTGTCCACAAACCATTGCGTCATAGACAGGGTGCACTGTCAGGCAGATACAATCATCGTCCCTAACTGTTCTTCTACTGTACGCATTACACAATGCTGTAAAATGTGTTCATATCCTTCCGCATTTTGCGTTTTAAGCACAATAAGGACAACACATCCTACCCACGAAAAACACCCGCTTACAGTAACACCACCTCCTCCATACTTCACTGTTGGCTCTGCACCCTTCCATCAGATTTTCACTGGCTATAGCGTGAGTAATAACTTAAAATCACTTGTTTCCAGTCACCCATCGTCCAGTGGCATCACTCTAAACACCATCTCGGGCGATCTTAGTACTGACTACAGTTACTGTACCAGCTGGACTTTTGGTAGCACACTGGAACTCTAGAGTGATTTCTTTCTCTGATTTCATACGATAAAACACCCTCCGCATTTCTCGACGGGCCCTATCCCCCACTACATGAGCTCTGCCGGGTCTCGGTTTAGCTATGAATGCTCCTTCATGTTTCAACTTCACAGTCACATCACGAACAGTGGACGCGGGCAGCTTTGCAAGTGTTGAAATGCCCCTGATCGATTTGTTACTCGGTTGAGATCCCATGACTACTTCACGTTCGAAGTCGTCCAGCTCTCCTGACCGGTCATTACTGCTGTTGCTGCTTCTCTGCTGGCAACGCAAAGCTCCCCGCCTCCTTTTACACTTATGGGTTCACCTCTGGTGACATTTAGTGGTCATTTCTGCACTACAAAGGGGTGTCCGGATACTTTTGATCAAATAATGTATATACGCTCTGACGGGAGAACTCACCCTTCCTCCTTTGAAGACAGCTATCCAGAGATTTCCTTTGTTGTCTATTGTCATTCCGTCAGGAAGCTCACCTGTTCCAGTGGAATTCAACTGGAAAACAGTTTTGTTTGCCCCTGTGGAAAGAGAACAGAAAGTCAATGCATTATTATCACGTAACGCACCAAAACTACTGATTGTGCAATCGACACACTACTGTACTCATACGTAAATAACAGATATCGAGCGATTTGTCCAAGGTTTGACACACTGGACTCGTAATGAGGGGGGGGGGGGGGGGTTGGTGGTTAAAATCCCCTTCCGGATATCCATATTTATGTTAACAGTGATTTCCCTAAAGGGCTCCTAGCAATTGTCGTGACGGATCCTTTGAAAAGGGGATGGTGGATTACCTTTCCCGCCCCGTCTCTAATGACCACGTTGTCAACGGACTTTAAACACATATCTACATTCATTCGAAAATAACACGTTAAATACTACGAGAGTCGGTTATGTAGCTGAAGCGATACTGATTATAGGTAAATATTCCTAACTTGATTAATGATGATCAGGCACACAAATTGAGTTACTGAAGCTATAAATGGAATACAGACTTAAGAATTTTTTACAATACATATTCAATTAGAAAATATCTCTATGAAGAATCTGACGATAGCGAGGAAAGTAGTTCAGTGTCTCTGTTAAAAGATGAATTCATTCTATATCGGTAATTAACAACTGAACGTTTCGTTAGATCAACAAACCTGATGTCGAAGCCAATGACTTGAATGTTAATATCATATACGAGACATACGTGTAAAATAAGCATCATAGTATACATTAACAAATCCGTTTACTCTACAATGTTACTGGAAGACATAAATAAGAAAGAGATAATAAGTCAGCAATAAGAAAAATGACATAAATTTCTATACATCAAGTTTTTACTTGTAGCTTGTTTTGTAGTGCATTGCTTTACTAAAATACTTTAATATCAACGAGTTTTTTGTTTTTAATTGGGGAGTTTCTCATCTTAAGGGTTAGCAGAAATCTTCTATCACAAATGAAATTACGACGATCCGCCTAGGCGCTTTGAATGCCTCCTGATACAGCATACATCAGCGTATAAATATCAATGTAAAATGTTCTTTCTGTGAATTTTTCTCGCCAGACTATTGTACAATGGCGCATGAAAATGAAGCAGAAATTAACGTTTCGTGAATTAAAAGTCGACATCATATATGAAATATGTTGCTATCAAGTGGAAATATAAAGAGTAATATCTGAGACAAAATCATTGTACTAGAGTTAAAAACGGCTGTCTGACTGTGTCGCTATACACACATCATCATCACTATCAGTGTTCCGCCAAAAGGCAGGTTTTCACATGGTAGTTCTCCAGGCTATCCGGTCTTCTGCCATCCTCTTCAGGTCTGCATAATTTCCTCTTCCCTTTATGTCGTCTATCATTTTGTATCTCTTTCTTCCTCTCAATCTTCTCCCACAAACCAATCCTTCCAAAGCATATGCTAACAAGCACTCCCTTCTCAATGAATGTCCCTACCAGTTCTTTTTCCTTTCTCTTACAACTTTCAGCAGACATCTTCTCTCACCAAGCCTTTCCAATACTCTTTCATTGCTCACTCTTTCCATCCAGCTTATTCTCTCCATTCTCTTCCACATCCACATCTCAAATGCTTCTAACCTTTCTTCATCCTCTCGTCTCAGCGTCCATGTTTCTGCTCCATATAGTGCCACACTCCAGACAAAACATTTGCCAAGCCTTTTCTTTACACCTTTATCTAATTTACCACATAAGAGTCTCCTCTTTCTGTTGAATGCCTCCTTCGCTATGGCATTCGAGTTTTCACCTCCTGGTGACATCTCAAGTCTTCAGTTATTGTGCTTCCAAGATATTTAAATGCACTTACTTGGCTAATGGTAGATTGTCCTATTTTATACACACATACGAACGCATAACTTTTTGTTTTTAATTTGACGTTTTGTCTTGCGAGTCGTGTCCATTCAGCCATCTCAATAATGGACAGACGATACGACATTGAACTGGAGAATGTTTCCTTGTCAGTTACGACGATACGAACGTAAGGGCAACGCAACACACAGCTCCCGAGCGGCGAGAAAAATCTCCGACCAGGCCGGGACTTAGAATAGTTTAGTTCTTTGCTTACATCCTGTTATCAGTTGTTCAACTGCCTTCTAAATGAGGAAAGCTGTGATTCGTGTCACCGAACAAGTTATGTAGTGAGGGCATACTACCACTGATGCCAGAGAGAAATTGTATAATGTTTGCGGCAAATAACAACATGTTCAGAATCTGAAAAACATGTCAGAGCATGTATAGCAACTCGGCCTATCCTGTGCAACCTCGCATCAGGATGGGTGAGAGAAATGGTGTGGGAGGAGGCAGACTTACGCCAAATCATACAGTGAAACAGTGGTAGTAATAACAAGTGTCTATTTACACCAGCAATGTACAGCACGACGGCTGTTCTGTAGGCCGCCCAGCGCGCTTTCAAGTGCAGCCTGTTGCTGAATACGCTGGTGCCCCGACGGCGCCTGTGACGTCCGTTACCCTGGCTCGTGGGCAGCTGCTACCGCGACTCGCTCAGAGCCTCTTGAATCTGGCCAGCTATACACCCACGCACTACTCGTGCTCCCATGCCGTGCAGTTGGGATCGATATGCGACAAAAGATATTCGATGCCGAGCAACAACGGAGCCGGTCACACAAAAGCGGTCGACCAGAACGGTGGTTGATGATGTCTAGATAGCTAGGAGGCCACAAGGGCGCACCTCCGCCAGCCAGATTGAAGACTGCTTGCACTCCTCGGCCAAAGTCCGTCAGAGGCCAGAGGTTGACCGCACGCCAGCTCCTCACATCGGTGAAGTTTCCAAGCCCAGTATGTGTTGCGCCACGGTTGTTACGTGCCGGAACTTGGTAAGCTGACCAGTGGCCAGGCAGCTTACTGATCTTCACCTAAAGTGTTAGTCCTGGTTTCTCTGAAACTCAACAGACCGTAATTCTCTCCGGTTCAAGACGGAATGGCGGCACAACTTCATACCTTGAGCCTCTGGGCTCGGTTATTTGCACACTTCCGACGTCATCTTATTGGAGGAGGGAGGGGGGGGGGCGAGTGGATTTGTTCCATATTACTCGTCTCGTCAGCTCTTCCTGGCTCGCTCGCGGGCTCCACACCAAGCGCGGAGTGGCTAGGCGCGGTCATATTTGCCGCTTGTGACTATTCGGTAGCAAGCATGTGCTCCGAGTTATATGACGTTACTTCACTCTTAGTCACACTGTGTTGTGGCGTTAGCTGTTCTATGCGATTCGTCCGTGGGCGGTGTCGCAAGCCCGTAGTTCAAAAATGGCTCTGAGCACTATGAGACTTAACATCTGAGGTCATCAGTCCCCTAGACTGAGAACTACTTAAACCTAACTAACCTAAGGACATCACACACATCCATGCCCGAGGCAGGATTCGAACCTGCGACAGTAGCAGCAGCCCGGTTCCGCACTGAAGCGCCTAGAACCGTTCGGTCACAACGTCCGACGCCCGTAGTTGATTTTATTAGTCCTGTTCAGAGTTTATCTGGATATTGTTAGTTTACTTGCGGACAGAGGTAATGTTACCGGTGTTCTGGACAAACAGAATTTTACTTTCCAAAGTTGCAGTGTTTACTGTCAGGTCCAGCATATTGCGTATTGTGCTGACCCCACAGAAAGTGTTGAGAGAGGGATCAACAACGTCTTGAAGAAAAATTCCTTATCGAAGGAGACTATCAAGAGTCTCAATTCTTATTGTGCTATTCTGCCTAGGTTGTATTGCCTCCCAAGGGCCACAAGGAAGGCGTTCCTCTTCGTCCGATTGTGAATAACATTGATACTCCGACATTTCGTGTAGCAAAACATTTTGTTACTCTGCTGAGCCTATTAGTAGATCGGTGTGAGCACCATATCAAACTCGGCGGATTTCTTACGTAGATTAGAGGGGATGCTTTGAATGACTCTGTTATAAATTTTGATGTGATCTCTGTCTTCACTTGCGTTCCTCTGTCTGATTCGTTACGACTGACTGCGGTTAGGTCTGGTGCTGAATTTACGAACCGATTTCGGCATTTGTTGATTCCACTTGCTTTTTATTCAAGAATCAGTACTACGAGCAGACGGATGGAGTTGCGACCTGTTACTGACAGTTTGTTTATGGAATATTTCGAGGAACGTGCCTTGACGTCTGCGGCTTTGAAACCTGCGTGTTTTTTTCTGATATGTAGACGATAATTTTGTTGTTTGGCTTCATGGCAGTGAGAATTTTAGCGCCCTTTTAGAACACCGGAATTCAATCCATCCGAATATTCGTTTCACGATGGAGCTGGAAAAGGATGGCTGTCTTTCCTTCCTTGATGTGCTGGTCATGAGGATGGTGGATGGTACGTTGGGACATGCCGTTTACAGGAAGCATACTCACACTGCCTTGTATTTGCAGGTCGTTAGTTGTCACCATCCGGCTCAACGTGAAGGGGTACTTCGTGCCTTGGTTTATAGGCCCATGTCATCTCGGACCCTGGGAGTTCGTCCTCTGAGTTATCCCATCTCGAAGTCACCTTTTGTCAGAATGGCTATGGTGATAGACGATACGCTGTCGACGAACTTTGCATCGGGTGTGTGATGATAATACTGAGGTGGCACTGAAGTCTACCGTCTTTTTGCCTTAAGCAGGGCGAATTTCGAACAGGAGTCGTCGCATTTTGCGGAAATAATATGTGAGGTGTTTTTTTTTCAACCACCATCTAATATCAGGGTCCTCCTATGTTCCGTAAAGCATGATCCTGGTTTGCGTAAGGCTGGTGTCTACCGTATTCCTTGCACTTGTGACATGTCATATATTCTGCATCTACGACTACATAGATACTCCGCAGGCCACTGTAAGGTGCGTGGCGGATGGTACCCTGTACAACCAGTTGTAAATACCCCTCCTGCTCCACTCGCAAATAGAGAGAGGGAAAAACGACTCTCTGTACACCTCCGTATGAGCCCTAATTCTCGTATTTTATCTTCTGGCTCTTACGCGCAATGTATGTTGGCGGCAGTAGAATCGTTCGGCAGTCACCTTTAGATGCCGGTTCTCTAAATTTTCTTGATAGCGTCAACTGAAAGGAATGCCGCCTTCCCTCCAGGGATTCCTATTTGAGTTCCCGAAGCATCTCCGTAACACCTACGTTTTGTTCGAACATACCGGTAACAAATGTAGCAGCCCTCCTCTGAACTGCTAAGATGTCTTCCTTTAATCATACCTGGTACGGATGCAAAACACTCAAGCAGCACTCAAGAATAGGTCACAAAAGCGTCTTGTATGCGGTCTCCTTTACAGGTGAACCACTGTTTCCTAAAATTCATCCAATAAACAGAAGTCGAGCATTTGCCTTCCTTACACCAGTTTTCACATGCTCGCTCCACCTCATATCGCTTTGCAACGTTACGACCAGGTATTTGGACGACTCGACTGTGTCAAACTGGACACTACTAATACTGTATGCGAACATTACAGGTTTGTTATTCCTACTCATCCGCATTAACTTACATTTTTTCACATTAAGGGCTAGCTGCCATTCATCACACCATCCAGAAATTTTATCTAAGTCGCCTTGTATCCTCCTACAGACACACAACTTCCACAACTTACCGTACGCCACGGCATCATCAGCAAACAACCGCAGACTGCTGCCTACCCTGTCCGCCAAATCATTTATGTATGTAGAGAACAACAGCGGTCCTATCACACTTTCCTGGGGCACTCCTGGCGATACCCTTGTCTCTGATGAACTCTCGCCGTCGAGGACGACATACAGGGTTCTATTATTTAAGAAGTCTTCGAGCCACTCATATATCTACGAACTTATTCCATACGCTCGTACCTTCGTTAACAGCTTGCAACGGGGCACCGTTTCAAATGCTTTCCGGAAATCTAGAAATATGGAATCTGCGTGTTGCCCTTCATCCATAGTTCTCAGTATATCATATACTGTATTGAAGGGTCTCTGCATGAGCCTCTTCATGATTTGGCCATGCCACGCACCTTCATTCGTTTGTCTCTGGCACATCAATAGTTGTTGAAAATGGTCTAGTACCCTAGATGTAAAGAAGGAAAGGAAAAGACTGAGCAGCTGAGTGTGTTTGTGGTGGCCACAGTATACTATCCATATTTCGTTTTAACACTTCATTAGGTTATTGGTACTTGTCGGAGCCCCACACGCATGTTTGATACATTTAAGTGTCATATTTAAATGCATCTTTTCTTTCCTCTTCTTGTCCGATCAGTTGAATATATGAATGAGAGTGTGCAAGGATATCAGTGTGTAGATCCGTGGGAGTGAAGTAGTCTGCCACTGTGTCAGAACAGCCAACTGTAGAAAACACGTACCAGGTAGCAAAGAGGTCCGTGTTTGCCTTGGACCAGCCTTTTGTATATGTTGGCACCACAATAGGGGTTCCTCTGGCTACTTCCGTAGGTACGGGGAGCGGTTCTGGTTGGAGAGCGAATGCTCGCGGCGTGTTCCGTGGGTGAGACCTACTGACGGTAAGTGTGCCTTTTCGATGAGAAGTTAATGTTGTGTTTTATGTAAGTTTTTCAAAGCTAGTCAAAGTAAATGATTCCTTTCATCATTCATATTTTATTATCGCGTGTGACAAATTTTACTTGCTAATTCGCGAGTGTTAAATGCGTTAAAATCCAGGGACGGTGTAGGTTATTGTTTAGTTCAACTGTTAACCAAACACGTCGAGCCGTGTTGAGTTTATTGTGATTCAGTTCATTTTGTTTAGAATTAGCATGTACACTCCTGGAAATTGAAATAAGAACACCGTGAATTCATTGTCCCAGGAAGGGGAAACTTTATTGACACATTCCTGGGGTCAGATACATCACATGATCACACTGACAGAACCACAGGCACATAGACACAGGCAACAGAGCATGCACAATGTCGGCACTAGTACAGTGTATATCCACCTTTCGCAGCAATGCAGGCTGCTATTCTCCCATGGAGACGATCGTAGAGATGCTGGATGTAGTCCTGTGGAACGGCTTGCCATGCCATTTCCACCTGGCGCCTCAGTTGGACCAGCGTTCGTGCTGGACGTGCAGACCATGTGAGACGACGCTTCATCCAGTCCCAAACATGCTCAATGGGGGACAGATCCTGGCCAGGGTAGTTGACTTACACCTTCTAGAGCACGTTGGGTGGCACGGGATACATGCGGATGTGCATTGTCCTGTTGGAACAGCAAGTTCCCTTGCCGGTCTAGGAATGGTAGAACGATGGGTTCGATGACGGTTTGGATGTACCGTGCACTATTCAGTGTCCCCTCGACGATCACCAGTGGTGTACGGCCAGTGTAGGAGATCGCTCCCCACACCATAATGCCGGGTGTTGGCCCTGTGTGCCTCGGTCGTATGCAGTCCTGATTGTAGCGCTCACCTGCACAGCGCCAAACACGCATACGACCATCATTGGCACCAAGGCAGAAGCGACTCTCATCGCTGAAGACGACACGTCTCCATTCGTCCCTCCATTCACGCCTGTCGCGACACCACTGGAGGCGGGCTGCACGATGTTGGGGCGTGAGCGGAAGACGGCCTAACGGTGTGCGGGACCGTAGCCCAGCTTCATGGAGACGGTTGCGAATGGTCCTCGCCGATACCCCAGGAGCAACAGTGTCCCTAATTTGCTGGGAAGTGGCGGTGCGGTCCCCTACGGCACTGCGTAGGATCCAACGGTCTTGGCGTGCATCCGTGCGTCGCTGCGGTCCGGTGCCAGGTCGAAGGGCACGTGCACCTTCCGCCGACCACTGGCGACAACATCGATGTACTGTGGAGACCTCACGCCCCACGTGTTGAGCAATTCGGCGGTACGTCCACCCAGCCTCCCGCATGCCCACTATACGCCCTCGCTCAAAGTCCGTCAACTGCACATACGGTTCACGTCCACGCTGTCGCGGCATGCTACCAGTGTTAAAGACTGCGATGGAGCTCCGTATGCCACGGCAAACTGGCTGACACTGACGGAGGCGGTGCACAAATGCTGCGCAGCTAGCGCCATTCGACGGCCAACACCGCGGTTCTTGGTGTGTCCGCTGTGCCGTGCGTGTGATCATTGCTTGTACAGCCCTCTCGCAGTGTCCGGAGCAAGTATGGTGGGTCTGAGACACCGGTATCAATGTGTTCTTTTTTCCATTTCCAGGAGTGTATATTACGTATGATTTCCGTAATTTTATGACAATTTTGTGCAATTCATCTCACTTGGTAACTTTCTTCGTTAACACTTTCGCTTGTGATGACCACGTGATCGTGATCTAATGAGAAAGTTTACAGTGCCAAGGCCATAGTGATCTTCCGTTGTAGAATATCTGGATTAATTACGATTCTCAATTATGCTTCATTTTTATAGCAGTTCACTTCAAATAGAAATTTTGTTCATTTATCCCGCATGTTGAAATAAGTGCAATACCCCCTTACTACCCACGTGTGCTGTGGTGAAGGTTTTTAGTTCTTTTCTTTCCTGTCAGTCTCTGAAGTGCGTGTGAATGTAAGTATTCGCAATCAAACCATCCTTTGATCATTCCTCTTCCATAGATCATAGACCTTGCAGGGGACTCCGAAGTAAAGTTCTGGGGTTAATTTTACTCACTATAAACGTTCATGTGTGCAATTAAACTCACAGATCTAATAAATGTTCTTTTGCCAGAATTTTTGTGTACACTCTCACTGCTCAAATTCCACTCCATGCTTCATCCAGCTCTGATGTACATCACATCCTACTGCATTCCGTTTGCGCGACAGTTGTATTGAGACCATACTTTACCCCCCCCCCCCCCATATTCAGATTAATTGTAAAGATACCTCTTAACTGTAAAGATATCTTTCAGTATATATTGGTCAGACTATTAGGACTGTGGAGGAGCGGTGCACTGAGTATAAGTGGTGCACACGCTTACAACAGCCGAGCAAATCTGCCATTGAAGAACATTGTCTTGGCACCGGTCATCCTATTGAATATAACAACACGGAGATTCTGGAATGCACTTACAGCTAACTATTGGGTTACTGTTATTAAGAAAGCCGTTGAAATTAAATTAGCAAGTAGCCTTATGAATAATATGAATAGAGATGGAGGTTTTTTAAAATTCTGCATGGAATTCTGCTCTCTCACTTGTCAAAAAACAGAAGTACAGAGTTTATGCTACCTCACTCGTTGATTATTAATTTCACTATCGATAACTTCTGACGTCTGTCATCTTTGGCTTGTGATTGCGCTAGTGTTCACAGGGTGTGTGTGTGTGTGTGTGTGTGTGTGTGTGTGTGTGTGTGTGTTATCTTTACGGAGTTTCTCTGAAAACCGAGGAAATATTTCCTGTCGAAATATCGGCTGCATTCCCGTAAGTTATTTAAATATATCTGTTTGAGTTTAATGCCTACTTCTCCTGACAATGCTTCCCATTTTTCCTATTCCGACAATCCAACGATCGGTGGCCCACTTTCTCACACGAGTAACCCTTTGTTTGCCGACACTGTTTCTGTATATTGCCCTATCGTCTGCACTTTTAACATTTGACCTCTGAAGTGAATATATGGTGATCTATTTGTTGCCTCGTTCCAAAGTCTATCTCCTCCCCCACTCCCCCCCAAACTGCGCTGGAGTTCTAAAAGCTGCTGTTAGAACACTAGGATACTCAATACGTAATCTCTGTGACATTTCTGAGGGTATTCTGCATAAGAAAACTTCTACTGCTCTGTTTTCTGCTTCCTTCAGAAATATGCTGGGACGACTGTGCTTTACAGAGAGTCTCACGACGTAACACATACGTTTTAGCTCCCTTTGAAAAACGCACGTTAGCCATACGAAGGATTACTTCGTCTGATCAACCAGCAATTGCAGCAATAGCTGCAATACCAGTAACGTACCTATAATGACACGTCTTCCGTTGTTTTACCCGAAAAGGGATTGATAAGTGCGGCTACAGCCGGATTAAAAGAAGATGAAGATACTCTCATATCTGCAGTGTTTTCCTCTGACATAGACTGTGACAAATTGAACAGCTTCCAATGCCTCAAATTTGCGAAGGAGTTCCTCATACTCCTGCTTTTGGTGAGAATTTTCATCTGTTAACACCCGCACTTGCTCTGTTAGAGCAGCAACAGACTTCGTAGTAGTAGCATTACGTGTTTCTACCATTCTGCGTACTTTACTCCTACTGTGATTAATACCCAGAGACACACATAACCAACTAATGAATCCAAATACTGAAAAAATAGTACAAATTAATTTTTTTCGTCAAATTATCGCCCTTTTACACTCCGAAGTTGCGAGCCAAATGACCAAGACGACTACACATAAAACATGTGGCTGCTACAACCTTACAGCACGGAAACTTGTACCCCGTAAGATTGCAATACTGTCACCGTACTGGTATTAGATTATCGGGTCTACCATTATCCTTAAATAGTGATAAGTCCACGGGTTCATGTGGCTTCACAAACGTAGCCTTAAGCGTAATCTATCTAGCACTAACATAAATTAAATCTAACAAATGAGAACAGATACAGAATTAAACATAAAGAAAGTGAAATGCACTGCGCCACACTGTGCTGATCCGATACTTTTGAACATAAGCTATGCTCAGTACCATTGTCCATATGTAATTGCCAGAGTACCCAGTGATTATTACTCTACACTAAACTATTCATTAGGGTGCCAGGTGTTACCCAACAATCACTTCTCCCACCAAACCGTAGCTTTTGGATGTTAGAGTAACACTTCTCAACACAACTCTGTGCCGGGAAGTGTAATGACGACTCACTTACACCAACGGAAGCGACCCAGCCTATTCATGGCGACTACGCATCAGGAGGCGTGAAAGAGATAGTGTGTGTGGGGGGGGGGGGGGGGGGACTGATTTACGCCGGGGCCCATAATGAAGGAGTGGCAGCATTAACGAGTGTTTATTTCGAGCTGCAATGAAAGCGCGAGGGCTATCTTCAGGCCGCCCAGTATGTGTGCAAGCTCAGCCAGTTTCGGAATGCACAGACGTCCCAATGTCGCCCATAACGTCCATTGCCCCGGGTCGTGGGCGGCTGCTACTGCTATGGCGTGTGGCCCGTAAGCAAACGAAGAAATGGGCATGGCCCGCTCAGAGCCTTGGGAGTTTGGCCAGCTACGTACCCAAGCACTTACTCATGGGCCCCATGTCATGTACTTGGGTTCGATAGCCGACACGAGATGGGTGATGCCGAGCACCAGTGGAGCGGGTCACCCACCAGAGATCGACCAGAATGGTGGCCAATCACGCCTAGGTAGCTACGACTGTCGCGAGGTCGCGCCTTCCCAGATGGACTGTAGAAAGTTTGCAGAACATCAGCTGAAGTTCCTCATGGGGCGAAGGCTAGGGCTGCACAGCAGCTTCTCGCATCGATATAGTTTCCAAGTCCAGCAGCTACTACGCAAGGAGTATGGCGTGCCTCGGGCCAAAACTTGACATGCTGATCAACAGGCAGAAAATGTTAGTCGTGGATTCTCTGAAATTCAACAGACCATCATTCGCTTTGGTTCAAGACGCCGACAGAATTGTTGCGCGAATGAATACCTCGAGCCTCAGACAGTAGTACTGCCCAGTGGCCTAGTTGATTAGCACATCGGGCTGTGCTTAACCTACTGCCCGGCAGCGGCCGGAATAAAAATTTGAAAAATTTCACATATCGCGCTGAACTTTTTCGCGGGGCAGCACATGCAACATTAATGATGCACTTATAATCATAGTCATAAATAAAAGATTTGGCATAACTGAGACTGTCTGCGTAAAAGATTACGAAGGTAATATGCCACAGTTAAAGATGGAATGAAGGTAGGTCCTGCGGCAAACATCTTACATTTTAGTTACTTGGTGTGTCGACAGACTATGGCAGAATTGTTCCTGATTATATGGTATTGCATGCAATCAGCTACTAAAGTGGAGAGATAGTGAGATTTTGATCAAACAAGGCAGTGTTGTTATTAGACCACTTAACACGTTATCGTGAGGAGAATTGTTCATCCTTTCCCTAAACTACGTCTTGCGAATTTCAGGATGACCCCAACACAGTCACCGTCCATTTCTTTACTCATACGTTGATCAACGAACCACTAGTCCCACTCAGATTATCTCGATAATGACAAGACATTAAACTCTAACCTTCTCTTCACCTTCATCATAAAAACTTATATTAAATTATGAAACGGACATGATCTGAACTTCATAAAGATGCCACACATATTTTTAGCTCAGTCGTTTAGTATTAATATCGCTCTTATTATCTTTCAAGTAAGTGTTGCACGTCGCGTAGGTATGGCTTACTGTGCGTCGACAAAATCCTACTGTAGATTTCATCAGCTGCAGAGAGAACATCGTCATTGTGTTCAGAGATAGAAATAACTTATTTTCATTCCCTTTCTCGACTGTCATTTGCAATTAAAACACGTAAAACGGCAACTTATTCAACTACAGTGAGGAGTAGAACATTTACTAGTTGTTCTCAAAAACAAAACGCAATATCTATGAGTTCCTTAGAAAATAAGTTTTGTTGGAATTCTGAAGAACGTAACATACCCATAAAGGTTCCGTCAGTCAAATTGTAGTTGAAAGAGACGACATTGGAGGCTCCTGAATCAATATAGTACATAGTCCTCTCGTCATCTGTCCAGGCGATACCATTGGAGATGCTCACTGGCGAAACAACGCAAACTGCGTTACTAGATCCAGCGTCTAGTTTGTACAGAGTTCCCTGGTATGGATCCACATGACCGACGCCGAGCTCTTTGCCCATGGTCCCTGAAAAAATGACAACGAAATCCTAAGCTTCACAAATAAGTATTACCACAGTTCACATCAAATATTTACTTGTTTAACAGTCCTTCTTATAACTGAAAACTACATGAATTTAGAAATCAGGACATCTTTAGTGGAGACATGCAGGGAACATGAAAGAATCTGTTTGCGTTCCACAGACGCTTAGCTATATTAGTAATGAAGCACATATTATAATTTTACATAGTGCACATATAACGATCAAATAAATTATTTATGACGAGACTTTCTCAGTTGTTGCCTATTTAAAGAGGCAGCAAAGCTTGTGCCACGACACAGGCAATGATCAGGTTCAATGACCCCACAGGTAAACATGTGATGTTCGAATTAAATGATAATTTATACTTACTTGAATACATGCACGTGATTGAAGAATTTTCAATTTAACGTGCTAAAAGAAAGGCGTAACTGCAGCAGGGATAGGATGCAGATACGTTTCAGTTATTTTTATTCCCCAGGAGATTCTCATCATTTTTCTGTTCACTCCCCATACAAAAATGCAAACCGCATACAGAGCAAGAGTCGTGACGTGCACACCGGATGTGTACCGATAGTGAAACCAAGGCAGTCGAAAAGCAAACGAAGGTTGTTGTAGACATAGCGATATGACGATTAACTATGTATGTACTTGCTACAGCACGGAACAATTGTCAGGCTGTCCGCTGGACGACTTATATCCAGGTTAGCAGCGCAGCAACATGACACACCGATCCCAACTTTTGTGGCTAGCCACCGCGGCTTTTCGACTAAAGACTTGCAGCATCTCTGAGTTGCCGCTGCTATCGATACCCGCTGTGGCTGGGGATACTATAATAATAAATTAATTTGAAATGAAAGTATAGCCCGTTCTTTTTATGATTTTATAGTTTCTTCCTCTAATATTAAGTGTTTACAGCTTTGATACTAAATAGGAATATTGAGATGCAGACTCCCAGTCAAGTGTGCTGGTTCGTTTCATTAGGAGGCAACGCCACAGTAATTTCTCTGACGTGCGACATGCACCTTCAGTAACATGGACATTGCACGTTCACGTTAACATCGGTCGGTGGCTGCTACTTTCTAATTCGACAGACTTAGACTGCACTAGGAAACGTCTCGTACGCCTGTCATCTGTATCTAGGTGATAGCATTATCATCAGTGTTCACAACCACGGTTTATAGCTAAGTCTTGAGTAGAAGTGCTCAACCGGACGTCTCTAAAAGAAATATCATTATAGAAATCTGGCCAGAAGCCTTTAACAAGAGGTTCAACACTGAAGTGTCTCGCTGTGTTTTCTCGTAGCTCTAAAAATTTTTGCACAAAACGTTTCTTGTGTTCGATTGTACAGCCTGTGCTTTCTGGCCCAACAATCAAATTACTTTTTAGAAAGAGTCATCAGGTTGGATGACGTATTTTTAATCTCAATTCATAAAAAATCGCTTTGTAGCACTTTTGGACACTGGTGTTTTTTTCCCATTATCGACACATTTTGACATAGTGTAGGATTTACCATAAAAAAGTTTAAATTCCTATCTAACGGCAGACCAACAGACCCCGAATCGTTATTTCAAGGCTATTATCCTTTTCCTCAAGTGAACTGGGTTAATTAAATACGCGGACCGTATTGTTTTATTGCGTACCTAGGCACACTGTGCCTACGCCGTCCGTTAAAAAAATTACCCAGACTGATTTTATTCCTGGCATATAAGCGACGTCAGAGAAGTAACTACGGTGGCAGCTTGAACTAAGAAACATGTAAACAACAGATATGCATTCGCCTATTGAGTTGTGAGCATGCAGGGTTAATTAGTGGACGTGAGGCTGCTGTGTATCAACGTTGCTGTGACACAAATGGCACTGGAGTCAAGTGTTCATAACATTCTCCAGAATACGTTTAAGAAAAGGACATAGTGTGCAGGGTTTGTTCCGCCCATTTTGACTCCCGATCAAAAACAACGACGTGTTGACGTCTGCCGCGACTTGATTTAAATGCAAAACGCGGACAGTTCTTTTCTGGAAAAAATCGTTACAGGTGAAGAGATTTGGTATTATCAGTACAAACCCACCACAAAACGACAAAGTGCACAAAATTCACATGTAGGGTCAACGCTTTGACGACATAACCGACACTCAAGACAATGTGAGGCGCGAGCTGAACTACATCCGAAAGAATAACTTTACTACTAACTGTTTCAGATGGTTGTATGAACGTTCTGTGCGCTGTACTCTGTTAATGGAGAGACTATGTAGAACACCTGAAGCACTGATGCCACTCCTTAAACTTTCTTAATCTTTCTCTAATCCAGTCTTTAAACCTTTTTCATTGACAGGGGGAGGGGGGGGGGTTATTCTGAATACGGCCAAGATACAGTGTACAGTGATATTAAAATATGCAGCCTGAAAGAAAAGGAACACGCCTGTCATAAATGTAGCTAATGAATCGTTCACAACAATATTCATACTATTGTTCGCATCGTGACAGGGTTTCTATAAGAATAACAAATGTACTTGCACCGATTTTCATAAAATGTGACAAATATGCCATGTTACGACACTACACTAGATTTAGGAAATCACGATCAAAATATAAACAATTTTCCATCTAGAAACAATGTGTGTAAGTGATAAGATCACCAAACAAAAAGGCAGTCACTTTTATCCTAATAGAATCTTACATCGACTTGAGTCTACAGTAAGTTGTGATACGATTAGGATAGGTATCTCGACGTCGAAGACATAAATCTACAGCCACCCTTATCAGAACTCACGCAGATTTGCCAAAATGTGTTTGAACTGTTGATGACTTTTCATGTGTGGTTAGAGACTACCTAAGGGATTGCCAATTAAATTTAATTCCACTGGCTTTGAATGTCATTCCAAGTGTGTCATTGTTCCTCAATGTTGCTAATGTTAATCCATTCGGTTTAATCACAGTGGACGTGAGAATTGTCATCCTGAAAGGCTGTACTAGTAATATAATGATCTGGATTCAGGGGGGTTAGAACGGAATTTTTTTTTACATTTTTGGATTCTTACCTCATTATAATATTTGCAATTTTCCGAACAAAATTATATATATATTACATATAAACTGTCATGGGAAGTATCTTATTTTATTTCTTTAAGTATAATCTACATCGGTTGAAAATGTTAAAATTTTTACGTGCATCACTTCAAGATTTAACAAAATCGGTAATTTTTATATAGTAGGCTATAGATTTCTGTGTTATAAAGGTCATTTCCAGAAGAGGATGGGCACCAAGTTGAGGAAGTTGAAACAAAGTTTGAGAGACAATAATCCTTATGACAGTAAAACCATAAGAGGCAGGCTGACAGACAAAATGATTGATGAACTAAAGCAGTATTATGGGATGGCCATTAGAAATAATACTGAGGATTTGTTGAAAATGAATCAGGCAGTATGGGCTACCTTCGTCCACAGCCTGTCAACTGATGTAAAACCGGTACATCACCTTTGCTCTCCTGGACCTGATTCGTGGTGCAATTACCGCAATGCCCAGTACTCAAACACTTCACACAGTCATAAACATTCCATCCCAGCAGCAGTCATGGATATTATAAAACCTATTTACAGAGACCTGACAAATCCTGAATTACTGAAGAAGAGTCTGCGTGGTCAGACTCAAAATCCCAATGTGTCGTTCAATAATCTTATATGGACTTGTTTTTGTTGGAATGAAGACACTAAAGTAGGGGGACAGTGATGCTGTTATTGCTTTTAATGATGGCTACATTGGTGGGCTGAAAGCGCTATAGCATATTGGAATTAATCTTGGAGCAAACTGCAACAGAGAACTTGAATGGATGGACAAGGTTCGCATTGATAAATCAGAGGATGCAGCACAGTTGGCCACTAAGCAGTCCAGAAAGAAGAAAAGAAGAAAAAACTTGGATGAAGATCAAGAGGATGATATACAGTATAGTGCAGGGTGCTTCTGAGTGACGAAAAATAAAAAATTAAGCATATATTAAGTGAGTTACAGTCTTTTGAAACTTTAGAAGCCGTTCCTGGAAATTTTCATTTTCTGTCCCATTTTTCCCTAAACCTTAGAAACCACTTCGAGTAGAGTATTCAAATTTTCAGGGAGTAATAACATACATACCCTGAGTCTACTAAACTAAAACATGTACATAATGCTATGTATAATTAAAATTATTGAGGATAAAGTACAAAAAAGTACACAACATTTTAACCGTGTAATTAAAAAATTGTATTTCCGAAAGCAGTGGCTGAAATGCAATTATTGTACTTCAGTAGACTCAGAACATACAGTTTAATATCCTGTAAAAGTTTCATGTCAATGGCTACAGTGGTTCCTGAAATACAGGGAAGCCAAGTCACTAAATTTAACATTGTCGAGATAGAGCGTTCCAACTCCCCTTAAACTAATGGACAAATGCAAAACATGGTTATACAGCAATTAATATACTAATCCTGATCCAAGATAAAAGCTGTCTTCGCCAAAAAAACCATTCTGTTGTGATTAAAACATATTTAAACAATAAAAGGGCCTCCTAGCATGCAGGACTCTGGAGGGATTCCTAAAAACTATAAATATCATTCACACACAGACAGAAACGTGTTTCATGTGACAGTGTAAAATGTTTCCAGGCACAGTGCATTGTTCGTTTCTCTTCACTCACTTTGGTGTGATCAAAGATCTAGTTCATGTTTCATTGCTCAAAACGCATTCCTGTCCGGAGTTTTCCACCGAAAACGAATGGAGAAGACGAACGTTGACGTCATGTACTAATCTCTCCTGAGTGATGGAGTGATGTTTAATCATTAGCTAGGACGCCCATCAGAGGTACCATTCCGTCTTGATCGTCGTCCTCCTTCAGTTCCAGTATCAGTTCCTTGTAAATCAGGATTTATGGCACTGCTGCGATACCCAGTAATACATCATGCGACAATGTCTGCAAATAGACAATACCCTTTGCAGGATGATCTTTGCTACATTTGACAATCCCTCATATAAGCGTCGTTTCCTCAGTCACTCTCGCTGAAATCATAGGCATTAAGTTTTGTAATCTCCACAGACACTCTTAAATGCTTGTATGCACCCATAACACATATCCCATCTTTTACGTTCTCTTTCACGCCTAAGTATGCCTCTGAAATTCCTATTAGCTTCAACACGACAGGTGATTATTTCTTTTTCAAATGAGCGTATCTTAAGAAGGTTAGCTATCTGTTGCGAGTTTTATGACAATATAGCCCCCTGGACAGGAAGGGGGAGGGGGGAGAGGGGGGGGGGGACAACAACAACGCATGCGATACCGGAAAATCGGAAAAGTGAGCACAAAAGGCGCATGAACGAGGAGGTGATTGTAGCTTGCAAACTTGAAGACAAGATAAGTAACGTGTGGTATCCAAAGTGATTACCAGGCCGACGGAACTACTAAGGTAGCAGGTGAGGAGAAGACTAGCTTTACCAGCAGTGACTTTAGCAGCTGTCGTCAGCACGGAGCATGTATTCCAATCTGTCTTAGTCCCCCGAGCTACAAGAGAGTCCAGTCACTATTCCTACAAACTTATGGAAAGATTTTTGCGAAAGAAAAAGAATGACAATGTGTAATGGATAATAAGATAATATGTTCGGAAGCTGTTGTAGAATCCGAATTTATTCTTAGAATTACACTACTGGCCATTAAAATTGCTACACCAAGAAGAAATGCAGATGATAAACGGGTATTCACTGGATAAATATATTATACTAGAACTGACATGTGATTACATTTTCACGCAATTTGGGTGCATAGATTCTGAGAAATCAGCACCCAGAACAACCACCTCCGGCCGTAATAACGGCCTTGATACGCCTGGGCATTGAGTCAAACAGAGCTTGGATGGCGTATAGAGGTACAGCTGCCCATGCAGTTTCAACATGATACCACAGTTCATCAAAAGTAGTGACTGGCGTATTGTGACGAGCCAGTTGCTCGGCCACCATTCACCAGACGTTTTCTGTTGGTGAGGGATCTGGAGAAAGTGCTGGCCAGGGCAGCAGTCGAACATTTTCTGAATCCAGAAAGGCCCGTACAGGACCTGCAACATGCGGTCGTGCATTATCCTGCTAAAATGTAGGGTTTCGCAGGGATCGAATCAAGGGTAGAGCCACGGGTCGTAACACATCTGAAATGTAGCGTCCACTGTTCAAAATGCCGTCAATGTGAACAAGAGGTGACCGAGACGTGTAACCAATGGCACCCCATACCATCACGCCGGGTGATACGCCAGTATGGTGATGACGAATACACGCTTCCAATGTGCGTTCACCGCGATGTCGCCAAACACGGATACTGCCATCATGATGCTGCAAACAGAACCTGGATTCACCCGAAAAAATGACCTTTTGCCATTCGTGCGCCCAGGTTCGTCGTTGAGTACACCATCGCAGGTGCTCCTGTCTGTGATGCAGCGTCAAGGGTAACCGCAGCCATGGTCTCCGAGATGATAGTCCATGCTGCTGCAAACGACGTCGAACTGTTCATGCAAGTGGTTGTTGTCTTGCAAACGTCTCCATCTGTTGACTCATGGATCGAGACGTGGCTGCACGATCCGTTACAGCCATGCGGATAAGATGCTTGTCATCTCAACTGCTAGTGATACGAGGCCGTTGGGATCCAGCACGGCGTTTCGTATTACCCTCCTGGACCCACCGATTCCATATTCGGCTAACAGTCATTGGATCTAGACCAACGCGAGCAGCATGTCGCGATACGATAAACCGCAATCGCGATAGGCTACAATCCGACCTTTATCAAAGTCGGAAACGTGATGGTACGCATTTCTCCTCCTTACACGAGGCATCACAACAACGTTCCACCAGGCAACGCCGGTCAACTGCTATTTGTGAATGAGAAATCGGTTGGAAACTTTCCTCACATCAGCACGTTGTAGGTGTCGCCAACGGCGCCAACCTTGTGTGAATGCTCTGAAAAGCTAATGATTTGCATATCACAGCATCTTCTTCCTGTCGGTTAAATTTCGCCTCTGTAGCACGTCATCTTCGTGGTGTAGCAATTTAAATGGTCAGTAGTGTATATAATAGCGCCCGATTTTAGACAGCGGCATGACTTTCCCGTACTTTTATAGTTGTGTAATAAATACTAGTTCACAGAAAAGTAATTTAGAAATTCCCAACGAAGTTTGAGAAAGTACTGAAACCAGCAAAGTGATTAACGTGTCATTTCACCTAGCGGACATCAATTTTGCTTAAAAAATCAGCACTTTATCATCATAAGAAAGGTCGATCACAACTGGATCACTAAAAATAACATCGAAAATCAGAACGTCGTCCCGTCATTTAGCACCACATAAAAGCTGGTGATATGCCTTTTGAAATGATGTACACTGATAAGCCAAAACATTATGACCACTGCCCACCGCGACGTTGGATTCTGCGGGCACGTGACGCTGTAACAAAAGAATGTAAGAGGAGCAGATACGGACGGGGAAACACCTAGCGAAGATACGGGCTAAAAATGGAGAAATTCATTGAGATAAGCGACTTTGACAAAGGGCACATTATTATTACGCAGAGCCTATGAACGAGTATCTCGAAAACGGCAAAGCTGGTCGAATGTTTACGTGACACTGTCGTGAGCATCTATGGAAAGAAGTAGAAGGACAACGAAACTACCACTAGGCGCTAAATGGTTGGACGTCCACAACTCTTCACAGAACGCGGGGTTTGGAAGCTTGTCTGCTCTGTAAAGTAGAACACATGGTGATTTGTGGCATCTCTGCGGAAGAGCACGATGCTGGTGCATGCACAAGTGTTCCGTTGCTCACCTTCATCGTACATTGTTGAACATGGAGCTCCGCAGCAGACCACTCCTACGTTTTCACATGTTGACCCAACGACAACGTTAATTACGACTGTACTGTGCGCGGGACCATCGGGCTTCGACAGTCGATAAATGGAAACGTGTCGGCTCTTCGGGTGAACCACATTTTTGCTACACTAGGTAACTGGTCGTCTCCACAAACGCCGTCATCGAGATGAACGGCGACTCTAAACGTGCAGCGCGTCACGGACACAGGTTCGTGGGAGCAGTATTATGCTATAGGATATATTCTCATGCACTTGTATGGGACCTGTGGTAGTAATCGAAAACACACTGACAGCTGGGACCTACTTGTATCCCTTCAAGTTTGATGTGTACCCCGACTGCGATGTTATTTTTCAGCAATATAATTGTCGGTGTTTCGGAGCCAAAACCGCGCTACAGTGGTTTGAGGAGCATTATAGTGAATTCAAGTGGCTGTCTCGGCGACCAAATTCGCCTCATGTAAATCCTATGGGACCCATCTGGGTCTCTATCAGGCGCCATCACCGCGTACGCAACTGCTAGTGATACTCGTAATTACGCGAATTACATGAGCGGTGGGTAGACATACCTCCACAAACCTACCAACGAACTGTCGGATCCTCGATACGTAGAATCTGGAATGTATTTCATCCGAAAGGCGGACAAACAAACTATTTACCAGGTGGTCATAATGTTTTGGATCATTAGTGTACCAACGCTTTCATTTTCAGCACTTTAGTAGTGAACAAATTGTTTTCATTCATGAACTGTTTATTTAAAAACTATTTCATACATGAAAATTGTACATACTCTAAGATGTCCAGATTTTACAGACCTTACATGAGATTGATCCATAATGACAGTATGATACAGTATGAGATCCTCAGAAAATAATAATTATATTACATCAACAAAAGGCAATTGCAGTAATCTCATGTACCACAAACTAACAAAGCAATATCTACCAATATGGACAGGGGCATGAATAAATAACTTAAAGTTAAACGCATTTTGGAGACGAACCGTGCAGTTTGCTAATGGCACCCTGAAACACCACTTAACAAGAGAACGGCGAGCTTCAGCGCAGAAAGGGAGAAAGCCAGAACAATACATTATTCCTTTTAACGTAAATATGGCCAGGACCAAGGGTAAGTGACTGGACGGCTTTGACGGAGCAAGGCTGCGACCTGGCAAGAAAAATAAAATTCAACTCTAATGAGACAGCGATTGGCTGAAGCCATACTGGGCGACACAGACGCGACACAGTGGGGAGATCCCCAATATATAAAAGCATTTTGAGAACTAAAATTTATAGATATCTCTCTCGTCTCGCGACGGACCACACAAGTGTGTGGAAAACAGCGAGGGCGTTGAGAACTTTGCTTTCTGTGAAGTGTGGACGATACGCTTCACGTATAATGGCGACAGATAGCAAAGAGGTAGTTAATTATTCCAGTGAGAATTTTTGCGGGCAAGGAAATTATGCACATCGCTCCAACCCTTAGCGAGTGTTCAATAGCCATTATTTCGACTACAGAAAAATAAACGTTCTTCGGAACACAGGAAAGTTCAGACTGAGTGAATTCAGTCAAGGCCAGAGCAGGAAATTAGCATTTCAGATCCAGCATGGAGACAACGCCGTTGCAAGTGCCGCTTGGTAAAGTACCATCACGCATTAGGCCACAGTAAATATTGATTCGAGATTTTGCTCACTCCAACTTGCGTACACTTTGACCATTGAATATAAAAAGCTAGGATACTAACCTACTATCATACTGAGCACATGAGAGTTTTTTCATTGGTTCAAAAAGTAAATTTATTCTCCCCAAGCTCAGTGCATTGACCAGCTACGACATCGTAGATGTAAATGAGCTAATGAAGATTTTTATCACTCTTTCCTGTGATAAAAATTTGTCATATGTGGAGATAACAATTTTAATAATCGTCAATTCAATATGTCCAAGAGTTAAATATTTTTATTGAGTGTCAGAATTAATTTAATATGATTGTTGTGTATCACCTGACCCCTCAAAGCCCAGTTGATAAATTATATGTAGAAGAAAAGGGAATAGCTGTATTGTATTTCTAGAGTAGATCTCAAATTTTTAATTTTATTAATTCATGCATTCTAGTTACGTGACAGCAGCATTTCTAATGAATTTTGTTACAATCCGCACCTGACATTAGCTGTCTTACAGGGCCATATTTATATAGAATGTCTGTTTAACACCCTGGGCTTGGGAAGACGGTTCAGATGTTTTGTCCATTTGCGTGCTAAGTGGTAAGCTAAGTTTGCACACATTAGTCCACTCACTGTGCAGATACAAAGTGCGGACAATCTCACAACACATCTACAGATACAATGTTAAAAATGCTTTGATTGATATATTACATCACCAAGCAAAGTGCGCTGAGTTTAAATAAACTATGGAAATTGATTTTGATTTATAATCACAACAGAATTTTTTCAAACCTCAAATACGTATAGGCAGCTCAGGGCGAGCGGCGGATAATTATTAGCATGAGTTTTTCGACGTAGGATGTACATACTTGCAGGTCAGGTCGATAGTCGCACAGTATGGGTTAAAATGATTATTTTCGCTGTGTTTCGGAACACAGTTTTCCAAGAGAGTTCCGCACTACGGTCATCAAAATCACATAAACAATTAAACTGATGTACTGATTGTTACTATGAAATGACAAATGAATGAAAATTATTCGCTTTTAATGAATGATGCCTAGCTGTTTTCTATACTAATGCCTTTTGGTACATGAGAATATTTTGGAACGTCGAAATTAGTAAGGGCGTAGCTCCTCTACTATGGGTCCGTCCGATGTGTAATGAAGTAAGAATTACAAAAACCAAGTCCCAAGTAGGTGTGAGGAAGCTCGTAATTGGTGCTTCGTCGGGGATGGGCTCTATTGGGTAGCCCACCTGGACGAAACATAAATTTTAGGCAGTGAAATAGGGACGACTTGTGAGAACGAAATTAAGTACAGTAAATGCAAAGGCAGCAGATAGACAGCTCGATGCAGCAACAGCGCGCCCGCCTATGGCCTAAGGTTAGGCTTCACCTGCTATGCCTTATCGTGGCCCAGTGCGAAACAGCGACAGTGCGTCGCCACAGCTAGCCAGCTCAGTGGCAACGGCTTCACGTCCATTATGTGATGAGGCAGCAGTGGACAGCTGCGACTGATGATCCTGTAGGTTTAACTTGCCATCTTTCTCGTCCTGTTGATAATACGTTCATTGAAAGCGGAGTGATATAATTCTTTCAATAAAGAGGCTGTAGCCATGTTGTTGCTAAACCAGTCGACAGTTTTTCTGTAGCCGTTTAAGGGCAGTGCAGGAAGCATAAACCAGGAACTGACTCAGGTGATGAAAGGTTAAAACAATGGACCCTCATTCGGGAAGAACCGGTTTTAGATCCCTGTCCGGCTTTTCATACCATGGTCTTTTGCATTTTCTATAAATCCTTAAAGGTTAAATACGCCCTGGTTCCTATTAAATGGATCCGACTAATATCCTTTACTATCCTTGCCTGATTCCAGCTTGTGCTCCGTCACGAACGACCTGGTCGTCGACGGGATATTAAACATACTCTCCCATCCTTCCTTCTTAAAACTGGATGGTTGGTCTCAAATTTGATCCTTCAGATTACAAAGATATTGCTTAACAACGCATCATAAAACTGGCCTGTTCTTTATGCGTAAAATTCGAAGTATACTCAGGTTTGGAAAAAGTGAAACACCAAGACTGGAAGATGTGATCACAATGAAATTTATTCCAAAGATTAGGGACATAACACTACACAAATGGTTAGCATTACAGACCTGTGCATGCACTGTGACTGTGGAAATTCCGTACGGAATAGCACCACCACGTGCTGCAACAAGAGCCGGCCGGTGTGACCGAGCGGTTCTAGGCGCTTCGGTCTGGAACCGCGCGACCGCTACAGTCGCAGGTTCGAATCCTGCCTCGGGCATGGATGTGTGTTATGTCCACAGGTTAGTTAGGTTTAAGTAGTTATAAGTTATAGGGGACTGATGACCTCAGATGTCAAGTCCCATAGTGCTCAGAGCCATTTGAACCATTTGCTGCAACAAGAGCCGCTAGACGTCGTGGCATGGAATCAAAGAGTGACTGGATATTCTTCTGGGGAATACTCTGCCACGCAGTTTGTAGACACGTCCACAAAGCATCCCCTGTGGCTGCAGGAGGAATTGTCGAGTGATCATATCCCGCATATGTTCCACGGGCGACATGTCAGGCTGACGGGCAGGCCAGAGAAGCAGTGCTAACCGAAGTTCTTCAAAGAAGGCTTACTCATTCCCTACCACATGCAGCTGGGCGTTGTCCTGCTGAAATATGGCACGTGGAACGACCTGCAGAAGGGACAGTGCCTCCAGCTGTAAAGTCTCCTTGACATAGTAATGGTAGCTGCTCAGATTGCTCTCAAGACATAGTGGCCTAAATTGTGTGTTGTAGGCAATGGCGTCCCAAACCATCACACTTCGCTTTTGTCGCCTATGCTGCTCAACAATACAGTCTGCCCAGTTGCATTCACCACGGTCACGTAGAACGTGTATGCGGCAATCACTGTAGGAGAAGTTGAAGAGGGACTCTTCCGAAACGACTACATTTTGCCACTCACCACGTCAGTGTCGGCGTTCACGTGCCCATTGCAGTCTACAGCGTTGGTGGCTTCAGGTCTATGGAAGCTGGCCCAATAGCATGTGTGCCATCGACGCAGACTTGTCCGCAACCGTCGCAGTGCTCCGACGACGCACCAACACTGTGTACAGAGTTGTTCTGTCTGTTACGGCCAAGCGGACAAGATGACGTCATCTCGCGCTGTCGTCACATTGTGCTTCCAGTACCCTGCCGGCGCTGTGTACGGCCTTCTTCTCTACACTGTTTCCATATAAGCCTCACTGTTGGAGCACCTGGCCCTGTACGAGCCGCAACGTCACGGAAGGACAGAGCCGCCTCGCGGAGACCAATCATTCTGCACCTCTGATCGCGCTCATAGGCCGATATTTCATCCTGTGGTATCGGCGAGGCATAGTGGTACGCAGTTACATGTTTCTACTTCGTATAACGGCTCTGCACCGACTGAGCGTTGCATAACACTGACCTGTCCAGTCAACAAAAGAGGGCACTGCTGGGCCTATGTGCACGCCACCGCTCCGTCATTTAAATCACTTATTATGATTCCGCTCTTCTACACGTCCTCTTATCTGGGCGCGTTGTAGACCATTTCTTCTGATTGTTTTACTTTTTACAAACGGTAAAGTAGATACAGTGTGGCTGTAACTAAACTTGAAAGGGCGTCCATGAAAAGCAAGTGAGCATAGGCCAATGAAACTTTGTGGAAACATTTCTAAGCAGATGCGGAAAATAAAAAAAGTACGAATAAACCATTAAAAAAACGCATTTCAGTTTTCATACGAGAGGGTAACATTTGTTAATTGCATACCATATTTACGTTCCAGGTTACAAACTTTACTCAGTGCGACGACCATCTGCATCCATTACAGCCTAGACCCACACTAGAGATTGCTCTATTGCAGCCCGAAACATCTCAGGTGGGATGCTGACCAGTTCAAATGGCTCTGAGCACTACGGGACTTAACTTCTGAGGTCATCAGTCCTATAGAACTTAGAACTACTTAAACCTAACTAACCTAAGGACATCACACACATCCATGCCCGAGGCAGGATTCGAACCTGCGACCGCAGCGGTGGCGCGGTTCCAGATTGTAGCGCCTAGAACCGCATAGGCCACTCTGGCCGGCGTGACTAGTTCACTCGGTATGCTCATCTTCAACTCCCAACGACTGTTGGTGGCCCGTTGATATACCCTGTCATTCAGATAACCCCACAGCCACAAATCACAAGGGTTCAGATCTGATGATCATGGTAGCCACACAGTTTGGAACTACTGACCAGTTCGAACATCCTAATCATGTTGTTCAACCACAGTGTGAAAAGAGGACTTCCCAATTTTCCTTTAATGCGTGGATACCCGCGAAGACCAACAGCACTATTGCCGTTGGATTGATGAAACAGATTTACAAGTAAATGCCTGATTATCTTGTCCAGACCAATACTGACTGTCTGCAGCAATAATGCATGCTGATTCTTATGTTTCAACCCTACGTCACCGTCCCAGTAACGACGCCAAACGGCAAGTCATGACACTAAAACTATTTACAACACAAATCCTGCAATGCAGTCTCAACGTCGTTACTATAAGATGTGGTTAGCCATAAGGTAAGTAGTTTTCCGTCTACACTGGCTTAATTAGCGAAAGTTTAATTATAGCCACCTTGTACGTCACGGCCGTTCTAGGTACAGCTCAACGGCGCAGCATGAGTCCGCTTTTTGCTCCGACTCCGTTGGAGCTCTGCGAACGGGAGCGTGGAGCACTTAACTGTTTGTTTGACACAGACAGACAAGCGGCGCCGCCACACAAAGCTGGTTTATTCTCCTTTTGTGGAAGACTGTGGTATCGTAAATACACACATCAAAAAAGTTTTGCATCACCCCGGTTCCCAGAACTCCTGAAGATAGTCGTTGACTGTGAATATTGTATCACAGACGCAGTCCCTTTGACTGTTCAGAGATGTCACTAAACCAGCCCAAAGATGTAAACAACCATGCAGGAGCAGCGCCTATTAGACGGAGGGGGTCCAACAGCCGATCAGTTCCAGTCATTCCACCAGGAAGGAGGTACACGGCTCGTGTTGTCTGTAGTTCAACCATGCCTAGACGGTCAATACCGCGGTCCGACCGCGTCCGCATTGTAACTTTGAGCCAAGAAGGGCTCTCAACAAGGGTAGTGTCCAGGCGTCTCGGAGAGAACCAAAGCGATGTTGTTCGGACATGGAGTAGATACATAGAGACAGGAACGGTCGATGACATGCCTCGCTCAGGCCGCTCAAGGGCTACTACTGCAGTGGATGACCGCCACCTACGGATTATGGCTCGGTGGAACCCTGACAGCAACGCCACCATGTTGAATAATGCTTTTCGCGCAGCCACAGGACGTCGTGTTACGACTCAGACTGCGCAATAGGATGCATGATGCGCAACTTCACTCCCGACGCCCATGGCGAGGTCCATCTTTGCAAACACGACACCATGCAGCGCGGTACAGATGGGCCCAACAACGTGCCGAATGGACCGCTCAGGATTGGCATCACGTTCTCTTCTCCGATGAGTGTCGCATATGCCTTCAACCACACAATCGTCGGAGACGTGTTTGAAAGCAGCCCGGTTAGTCTGAACGCCTTAGACACACTGTCCAACGAGTGCAGCAAGGTGGACGTTCCCTGCTGTTTTGGGATGACATCATGTGGGGCCGACGTATGCCGCTGGTGATAATGGAAGGCGCCGTAATGGCTGGACGATAGGTGAATGCCACCCTCCAACCGATAGTGGAACCAGATCGGCAGCATATTGGCGAGGCCTTCGTCTTCATGGACGACAATTCGCGCCCCCATCGTGCACATCTTGTGAATGATATCCTTCAGGATAATGACATCGCTCGATTAGAGTGGCCAGCATGATTTCCAGACGTGAACCCTATCTAACAATTCTGGGATAGATTTAAAAGTGCTTTTTATGCACGACGTGATCCACCAACCACTCTGGGGGATCTACGCCGAATCGCCGTTGAGGAGTGGGACAATCTGGACCAATAGTGCCTTGATGCACTTGTGAATACTATGCCACGACGAATGCAGGCATGCATCAGTGCAAGAGGACGTGCTACTGGGTATTAGAGGTACCAGTGTGTACAGCATTCTGGAGCACCACCTCTGAAGGACTCGCTGTATGGTGGTACAACACGAAATGTGTGGTTTTCATGAGCAATAAAAGGGAGGAAATGATGTTTATGTTGGTCTCTATTGCAATTTTGTGTACACGTTCCAGAACTCTCAAAACCGAGGTGATGCAAAACGTTTCTTGATGTGTGTAGAAGAAAGCATTTGAAAGTGTTTAGTCACAAGTAAATCTACATTCTGGGGAGCAATTAGAGATATGTATACCAAAGGAACGGTGAAATCCCACTATTCCAATTAAACATACTCAACATTTAATGAAGACCCTTATTACATTAAACTTAATGCCAAACAGATTTCCGAATCCAAAAACACATTGCCACTACATAAACAAGCACAAAATGAATGTAAATACGGACTAAATTCGGAAGTTAATGAATGATGGCAAACTGGAATGCGAGACTAGGAACAAACAAAGAAAATATACCGACTTGATCCACCTCAGATTTCTGTTGCTGCTTTCTACATTTATTTACTTTACTTTGCGTAAGAGGTTCAATGCTGGGAATGGCTAACAGCACAGCTCAGTCTCAAAACAGATGATAATCTCATATGGAGAATCTAAGTCTTGTTTTACACAACTTCAATAGCGAAAAATAGCTCTCACAATTGTTCACTGATCTGAACACACTAAGCATCCGTGCTGCATAACTACGAAGTTTCGGATAACGCTTCTATGACAAATGTTTGAAAAAGTCACTTAAAGTCTTTCTGCTCCGATGTCTGTCTTTCAATTCTGAATCGCACTGAAGATCTATGATGTCTTACAGAATCGACACCTACAGAGTACGGAGTATCAAAATTCCTCAATCTGTTTCCGAGTGCGAAATATCAGTGAATCTTGTTTCAAATTCAGTGAGGCCATTTACTTGAAAGATCTGTTCACTGATCAGGCAGAAAATCGTGATCACCTTCCTGGCAGATTAAAACTGTGTGCCGGATCGAGACTCGAACTCGGGACCCTTGCCTTTCGCGGGCAAGTGCTCTACCAACTGAGCTACCCAAGCACGACTCACGTCCCCTCCTCACAGTTTTACTTCTGCCAGTATCTCGTCTCTCAAGTCTCGGTCCGGCACACAGTTTTAATCTGCCAAGAAGTTTCATATCAGCGCACACTCCAATGCAGAGTGAAAATCTCATCGTGATCGCCTGCCTAATGGTCGGTATGTCCAGCATTGTCAAGGATAACAGCGGCGAGGTGTCGTGGCATGGAAGCAATGAGGGCTTGGTAGGTCGCTGGAAGGAGTTGGCACCACATCTGCACACACAAATGACCTAATTCCCGTAAATTCCGGGAGGGGGCAGAAGAGTTCGGACGCCATCTTTAATCACATCACATATGTGTTTTATGAGGTTCAGATATGGCGAGTTTGGGGCCCAGCACATCAAATAAAACTCGCAGCTGTGTTCCTCGAACCACACCGTCACACTCCTGCTCTTGCGACAGTTCGCATTATCTTTTTGAAAAATGCCACTGCTGTCGGTAAACATGATCGTCGTACGTGGTCTGCAAGCAGTGTACGATACTCCTTGCGCGTCATGGTGTCTTATACGAGCCTTATACGAGCTCCACTGGACCGATAGACGCCCACGTGAACGTTCCCCAGAGCATAATGGAGCCGCTGCCAGCTTGGTTCAGATGGCTCTGAGCACTATGGGACTTAACATCTGAGGTCATCAGTACCCTAGAACTTAGAACTACTTAAACCTAACTAACCTAAGGACATCACACACATCCATGCACGAGGCAGGATTTGAACCTGCGACCGTAGCGGTCGCGCGGCCGGCCGCGGGTGCCGGGTGGTTCTAGGCACTTCAGTCCGGAACCACGCGACTCCTACGGTCGCAGGTTCGATTCCTGCCTCGGGCATGGATGTGTGTGATGTCTTTAGGTTAGTTAGGTTTAAGTAGTTCTAAGTTCTAGGGGACTGATGACCTCAGATGTTAAGTTCCATAGTGCTCGGAGCCATTTTTTGGTCGCGCGGATCCAGACTGAAGCGCCTAGAACCGCTCGGCCACAGAGGCCGGTAGCTGCCAGCTTGTCTCCGTCCCGCAGTACAGGTGTCAAGGAGACGCGAGACAACGGATTCGCGCCCTCCAATCGGCATCACGAAGAAGGTATGGGGAATCATCAGACGATGCAGTGCTTTGCCATTCCGTCAACGTCCAGTGCCGATGGTCATGTGCCGATTTCAGTCGTAGTTGCCGATGTCGTGGTGTTAACATTAGCACATGCATCGGTCGTCGGCTGGGGAAGCCCATTGGTGGGTGTGTTCGGTGCACTGTGTGTTCAGACACACATGTACTCTGCCCAGCATTAAAGTCTGATGTTAGTTACGACATAGTTCGCCGCCTGTCCTGTTTTACAAGTCTGTCCAGGCTACGACATCCGACATCTATAATGATGGATGGCCGCCAAACCCCAAGAGGTATGGACGTGCTTTCACCTTGGTTTCGCCACGTGTTGAAGACACTCAGCACAACACTGTTCGAACACGCAACAAATTGTGCAGTTTCCGAAACGCTGGTGCCTAGCCTCCGGACCATCACAATTTGCCCTGGGTCAGACTCAGATAGATCGCGCGCCTTCCTCATTCTACACACAGACAGCTAGCTCATTGATACTACATGCACAATGCCTGTGTCTGACTAGTAGTCACTCCACGCCAGGTGACGCTACTATCTCCAGGACGGTCCTATATCGATAGTAACTCGGTGGTCATAATATTATGGCTGATCAGCGTTTACTCTCCAAAATCTGCAGCACTGGCAACGTTTGTTAATTCTGACAGTTTCGGAAGGTAAGAGACGTTTCTAGACTCCAGCTTCCTTTCCCAGAGCGACAGTTCATCTTGAATTACTTTATTATGTCACAGAAATGGATGATGAGAATATCCTTCCCCTGAAGTAACACACGCAAGTCGCGGAGATCCACTCTCACATCAGTTAAAAAGGCTAAATCACAAATCCATCTATCATCCAACAGTTCAGGAACACTTTCTCCCTTTATTTCCACCAACAACTATGTTTCTTGGCCGCAGTTACATGAAGCGCTCCAGAACTTTAGAACGACTGAGCCCTCGATCCTCACAGTAAAAAGGTATATCTCCATATTCAAAACCGACATCTTCAAGAAACTCTTTGAACAAGCGATGATTGAAGACGTTTTGTCGAATAGAATTAGCGATTTTCACAACCAAGTTCATTTTTCATTCAGTTTTACGCTTTTGGAACACAAATGTTGTTGAAGAATCAGGCAGTGTATAGAGATAATCAGGAGATCATGATTATTCATTTTTCTCTGGACGCGCCCTATTAAGCCACTAGTTTCGCCACTCATGGCGGGAACTGCGAAAGTTAGTAATTCCCACGGCAGACCAAACTTCTCTATAACCACTTCTAGTGCATCTAACATGTATTGACCTGCTGTTGTGTCCTTCAATGGGGTGAGATCCAACATCTCCTTGCGAACTTCCCGTATTTCGTTATTCTGTCCTAACAAAAATTACCAGCTGTGCTATGTCTGACAAGTCAAGAGAGTCATCCAAAAACAAAGAAAATGCAACACTGTCTTTAATATTCATTGTCAGCTGAGCCTTCAGATGTTCTGCTAATTCTTCAATTCGGTTCGAGAAAGTGACTGTAGCTGCGGAACCAGTTGTGGGCACAGCTCATCAACCGCCGTTACAAGGCGTAATACATCTTCAGTAAGTGGCTTCAAGTGCACAGCTATTTAATGAGAAATTTTGTAGATAATTCTCATAGAAGAGACTCTTATAAGATGATCAACGTCCTGCAAATATTATGAAGTGTTTTGTATCAAATGATATCAGTAATATTAGCACTCAAAACTGAAATGGTAATTGTTGAAACGCAGTAATTTTGTCTTATTCTTTCCACTACCACCATATTACAAACAAAACTTACTGTTAAGTAGTAAGTTACATCGTTTGAAAAATTGGCTTTCAATTCAAGGATTATTGACTTTTGTTCGTCGTCGACATATTTGTCGTACTCTGCCGCGTGATTTACTGCATAATGACGTCTTACATTGAATTTCTTTAGACTGTTTAACACTCTGTGACGCACTAAACATCTTACACGACCATAGTGTCCAGTAAAAAGTATAGACCCTCATATGCAGCATTAAAACAAGGCTGCCGGCTATAGCCTCACAAGACAATGGTGGAAAAAAGTTATCCTGCTGGAACCGTGTTACCTCAACAGCCAGTAATGGTTGGCACAATATGATTACACTTACGATACCCACATTACGACTGGGTTTCAGAAAAAAAGTTCATGTGATATTTTGCTGGAGTTGGTGAAGTGTTTTAACTGTGAGTCACGTGATCTTCGAAGGCTATTCAGATACATTTAAATTGCTGTCGTAGGAAGCCATAGAAGGAATTTAAACAGGTAAGAGTAATAAACATAAAAGTTTAAAATAGCTCAACTACGTCATCATTGAAAAACGATTAGATATGTCTGGATTGCCATAATTTGAGGCTGTATACGAGAAAAGATCAATAACCAAAAAGTTTCACATCGGGTATTAGCCTGCTGGAAATGGTATTAAAAAAGAGAAAAATATGGTTATTTTCAAACAATTAAAATCCGTTTTTTAAGTTTTTTACGACACTAACATTACGCGGAAGAAAGATCAGATGGTAGCACACAATGACATCACACCAGATTGTGGACAAGATGGGAGAGAAGATGACGGACTGTGGTGGACTGTGGCTGACAAGATGGCGGACTGTCACATCAGACAGTTGGTGGCACTGCAGTTGCTTACCACCACCATTCGACAAAGTGCTGCAGTCACCTGCCAACTGAGTCACTCGTGTTCAATTGATGTAGTGGAAGGATCATGAAGTGTGAGCAGAGGTCAGCTGAGTGGAATAGAAACAAGAATAATAGGAATGAATGTTAATACTGTATTATTATAATTATTATTAACCATCTCCTCTCACTATTCATTGGTTTTTTCTTCTTTTCAACACCACAGCAGCAGCAGCCTTCTGGTGTGACACTGGGTGCCATGTTGGAGAAGGACACACATTTGTCAGATAAACAGCCACTTGTAGAGCCACAGCAGTTCACAGACAGCCTACCAAATTTATCTGCTCAACCTCACGCCAGCTTTGAGCTCTGGCATCTAACGCCCGCAGACAAAATAAGAAGAAAAAATCTGCATGTAAGTACTAACCCACACATCATAATAATTGTTACAGTCATACAATTATACACCTTTACATGTGCCCTCTCATATTCTATGTGCTGCTTTAAATATTTATGATCTTTTGTTCTTATTTCAAGGGTGTTGCTCCCCACTGAGGTATCGGAGCAGGACATGCTACTGATCTGGCTTCTATCATAAGCACCATCACTTGTCAAGCCACAGCAGTGCACATACAGGCTACCAGATGTGTCTGAGCAGGACACACAATGGTATATCAAATGACAGTTAAGTAGTTTACTTCTGTTTGTCACAACATATAATGTGGCTGCCAACAGATGGAAACGTGTATAAAAGCAGACAGTGAATTAAACCAATAATAGAAATCCAGAATCTTGAACATGATTTAAAGTGCAGTTTACATAGGGTGAGTGGGATGAGGTATGTAGTGCAATGCTAGACATCAATGCTCAGATGACAACAGTGTATGACCAATCTCATGCCCCTCCCCAGACAGAGTCCTACTTAGCATTAAAATCAACACCATAGATATGTATGGGAATGCAATACTCAAGGTAGGATCTGGAGACTCTTCCATCTATCTGTGCCATTTAAGTGTTCCGAACTTATGTGACCTAGGTGGTGCGTATCAGTTGTGTTAGACTGATAAGCTGACAGCTGTAAGTTAAAGCTGCTTCAACAATGTTGTGTGTTATCTACATGAGTACAATGTACATGTGAACGATTTAGAGCACTGTATAAGATCATACATCTGTACATGATTCACATATAAATATTAACTGCTTACATGCTGAATTCACGGATGGAATACCAAAGTTTTTTTTTTTTTTTGTTTCTCCTATATGTGTGCATGGCATACAGTTTCATTTTACAGTGTATAAGAAACAATTACTTGTAAAATATTGTATCAGTGAAAGAGGATGTACTCTGCCAGATGTATGATGTATAACAAAATAATACTTCACCACAAAATTATTTTTGTTTCAAATATGAGTTTTAAATTTAGCTGGCATTTTGTTGCAGTTTGGCGAGGGGGGGGGGGGGTATTTTGTTAGAGATTATGGAACAGCTAGGGAACATTTTGATACAATGATTATTTCTGTAACATGTATGTAGTTTCTAGTGATCAATTTCCTGATTAGTCGGAAACATTTCTGAGCCAAATATATTTCAATATCCTATCACGTTTAATTTTACACATTATTTAAAACATACTATGATCTGCAGCAGTTACCCCATAATTACAGTATTTGACATGCAAACTAAGCTGTGAAACAGCGTCAGTAGACTTAGCTTATCAGCATCTGGAACCTGATAGCATGTGAAGAGAAACTGCTTATTTCTAATGCCTCAAAATAAATGGACTGATAGACGATTATACTGTTGCTCTGACTCATGTGTATATGTTACATTCTTTTTTAATTTCTCCATGCCTAACTCATATTACTTTTTCCGATGCTAATTCCCTTTTCTAAATTGAAGAAATGTGTGACAAGTGTAATGTCTATCCGTCTACAACATTGCAGGCAGCTGAAAGCTGAACTGTAAAAAGTTTGATACGGAATATGCCTCATGTCGCAGAGGAGTTCAACACTTGTTCAACTCTGTCAGTAGAGGGGTACTATTATGCAATCTACACGGGTCAAACGTATTAACTATGGCAGAGGGTTGACGCTGAGGCTGAAAAGACGAGCCTATCCTCGGCACAGGATGGTGCAGTTTGGACAAAAATTTGTCATTCCTGCGACTCCTATTGAGGAGAGAATAGATCTTACCATTCTTGTTGATTTGTTTGCTGGTGGAGCCTGAAAAAGAGAAAGACACATTCTGATGGGATTAGGGTTAGCCGGCCGTCGTGGCCGAGCGGTTCTGGGCGCTTCAGTCTGGAACCACGCGACCGCTACGGTCGAAGGTTCGAATCCTGCCTCGGGCATGGATGTGTGTGATGTCCTTAGGTTAGTTAGGTTTAAGTAGTTCTAAGTTCTAGGGGACTGATGACCATAGTGCTCAGAGCCATTTGAACCATTTGATTAGGGTTAGGGTTAATTTGGGGGGGGGGGAGGGTGAGAGGGGAGGAGACCAAACTGCGAGGTCTTCGGTCTCATCGGATTAGGGAAGGATGGGGAAGGAAGTCAAAAACTATGGCAGGGAAATGCTACATGGTGAAATAACAAATTACACCGAACAGTGACAAGTTCGATGCCGGACAACTGTAATCAGCACTACAGCCTCCATAGACCGTGATATAATGTTGGACATGGCTCCTATATGTCTTTGGAAATGGCAGCGGTCACGTGCTACACGTTCCCAGAATCCTACATGTGCTGACTATCATGTGAAATCTCAAGTGATCTTAACATCACAGCATACAACACATGCAGCTGAAATAAGTCGGGACCTCTCAGATCCACTACTGATTTGATAAAAGGTCGATGAATTCTTCTTTGACCTGACTGGTCAACACACATCCCACCGACCCCCACAGACGTGCTTCCTTTCACCTGGTTGGTCTGCGCACGCCACACAGGGGTACTTCCTCTCAAATGGCTGGAAATGTGTGACGAAAATGATGTTTTCAACACCCCATGCGTTGACATAATTGTGGTATTGGCTGTCAGTTCTACGTTTCAACACTTTAAAAAAATCACGATTCTTTAATGCTTTCAGGAGATGTTAAGATCACAGAGTAATGATAGTTATAATATTAAGAGTTGACCTAAGAGTGGTAGACGCGGGAAAAACAAAAAAGAATATATTTTAATAATGTGATTTATTTTCCTCAAAGCATACCAAGAATGTACAAAAGAATAAACAGGGTGCTACAAAAAGGTACGGCCAAACTTTCAGGAAACATTCCTCACACACAAATAAAGAAAAGGTGTTATGTGGACATGTGTCCGGAAACGCTTAATTTCCATGTTAGAGCCCATTTTAGTTTCGTCAGTATGTACTGTACTTCCTCGATTCACCACCAGTTGGCCCAATTGAAGGAACGTAATGTTGACTTCGGTGCTTGTGTTGACATGCGACTCATTGCTCTACAGTACTAGCATCAAGCACATCAAAAAATGGTTCAAATGGGTCTGAGCACTATGGGACTCAACTGCTGAGGTCACCAGTCCCCTAGAACTTAGAACTAGTTAAACCTAACTAACCTAAGGACATCACAAACATCCATGCCCGAGGCAGGATTCGAACCTGCGACCGTAGCGGTCTTGCGGTTCCAAACTGCAGCGCCTTTAACCGCACGGCCACTTCGGCCGGCTCAAGCACATCACTACGTAGCATCAACAGGTTAGTGTTCATCACGAACGTGGTCATGCAGTCAGTGCAATGTTTACAAATGCGGAGCTGGCAGATGTCCATTTGATGTATGGATTAGCACGGGGCAATAGCCGTGGAGCGGTACGTTTGTATCAAGGCAGATTTCCAGAACGAAGGTGTCCCGACAGGAAGACGTTCGAAGCAATTGATCGGCGTCTTAGGGAGCACGGAACATTCCAGCCTATGACTCGCGACTGGGGAAGACCTAGAACGACGAGGACACCTGCAATGGAAGAGGCAATTTGTTGCAGTTGACGATAACCCTAATGTCAGCGTCAGAGAAGTTGCTGCTGTACAAGGTAACGTTGACCACGTCACTGTATAGAGAGTGCTACGGGAGAACCAGTTGTTTCCGTACCATGTACAGCGTGTGCAGGCACTATCATCAGCTGATTGGCCTCCACGGGTACACTTCTGCGAATGGTTCATCCAACAATGTGTCAATCCTCATTTCAGTGCAAATGTTCTCTTTACGGATGAGGCTTCATTCCAACGTGATCAAATTGTAAATTTTCACAATCAACATGTGTGGGCTGACGAGAATCCGCACGCAATTGTGCAATCACGTCATCAACACAGATTTTCTGTGAACGTTTGAGCAGGCATTGTTGGTGATGTCTCGATTGGGCCCCATGTTCTTCCACCTACGCTCAATGGAGCACGTTATCATGATTTCATACGGGATACTCTACTTGTGCTGCTAGAATATGTGCCTTTACAAGTACGACACAACATGTGGTTCATGCACGATGGAGCTCCTGCACATTTCAGTCGAAGTGTTCGTACACTTCTCAACAACAGATTCGGTGACCGATGGATTGGTAGAGGCGGACCAATTCCATGGCCTCCACGCTCTCCTGACCTCAACCATCTTGACTTTCATTTATTGGGGGCATTTGAAAGCTCTTGTCTACGCAACCCCGGTACCAAATGTAGAGACTCTTCGTGCTCGTATTGTGGACAGCTGTGATACAATACGCCATTCTCCAGGGCTGCATCAGCGAACCAGGGATTCCATGCGACGGAGGGTGGATGCATGTATCCTCGCTAACGGAGGACATTTTGAACATTTCCTGTAACAAAGTGTTTGAAGTCACTCTGGTACGTTCTGTTGCTGTGTGTTTCCATTCCATGATTAATGTGATTTGAAGAGAAGTAATAAAATGAGCTCTAACATGGAAAGTAAGCGTTTCCGGACACATGTCCACATAACATATTTTCTTTCTTTGTGTGAGGAATGTTTCCTGAAAGTTTGGCCGTACCTTTTTGTAACACCCTGTATAATAAAACAGTATTATTTCCTGTAAAATCGCTATTTTCGTCAAAAATGCTCTTACTAAGGCCAAAACAGGTGTCTGCCACACAGCACATGAGGAAAGGGAAGGTCCACGTGTAATGCAAGCTGCAGTATGTTTGCATGTACGGAATAGTAGCCTCACTTCTTGCGGCAAGCAGATTTTACACAGGTAAGCATTGTCAGAAGCTCTCAGTCACATGGGCTCTATTGCTGATTTCAGTATGTTTAATGACGGTTTAATATTTGCTGAATCCCTTCCAGTAATTTTTGCATCTCTGATATGGAAAATGTTATCCACAAAACTATTATCCGATTTAGATTTTCCGAGATTTCTGTAAATCTCTCCAGGCAAATGCCGGCGTGGTTCCATTAAAAGAGCATTTCAGATTTCCTTCCTTATCCTTTAAGCATTCCAAGCTTGTATTCCGTCTCAAATGACACATATGCCGTTGGGAAGTTTAACCCTAATCTTCCATACTTGCTTCCTTCAAATTAGACTCTTCGTGCGACCGCTAAAGCGCGGTATATGATGACATTACGACTCGCAGAACGATACCAATAGAAACGTGTGTAATTTTCCGGGGAAATCCGGAATAAATGTAATTAGAAATTTTGTGTGACCAATAAAGTGCAGTATAATTCTGTATCCGCCGCGGCGCTAAGCTTTGCAGGAAGAAGTCTGCCGTCACAATACAATCGGCAGTGTCTTTTTCTACCGTAGACGTTGCAGTGTGTTCTCGAAACAAATCTGAGTCTCTCGTTCGCTTCTGATACATATCCATACGGTTAGGGGGGCTGGAGTCTGGTTCCATGCAGTACGTCTACACGTCTCCGAGTTCCACCCATTGAGCTACAGGTCTCTGTCGGCCTGGGGCTCTAAGGTTGGTCAAAACCGACTTCTCAGAAAAATCGTTAAAGAGGAGATTTTTACCTTCGGGGCGGTAAATTATGGTTATATAAGTGGAGAATTCTCTGTATCTGTAACTGAGTGATCGGTTATGCTGTCAGTATTGCATTCCAACGATGGATATTTCAAGTCTTTCAGAGAGTGGGCTGCTGGTTTCGGCAGGAAAAGCTTAGCGTAGAGCTCACAGCCACGAGAGGTTTGCCGGAGGCTGTAGGCAGCAACGTGGCGGTATTGGGGTAGGGTGTGAGGGAGAGGTTTGCTTGCACTTCGCGAACGGCGCGCAGTCGCACCGCATTCTGCGTCTCACAGCAAACGCATGCGCGGAGCGCTCCAGGCGCTCAAGGGCGGCAACTGTCCACTCAGGCCAGCAGCAGTTGCGCTCGTCGGTCGCTGTATTTGTTATTAATCAAGGCATCGTCACTGATCCTACCCTTCATTCCTTCATCGGATATCTGACGATACACAGCGACTTCATAAGAAACACCAGTAACATGTAACCAGCGGCTATCAGCGATGTGTCGTTTTGTATTCTGCTATTTGTGTGTTCCTTGGCGAAAATGTGTCCTGTACTGAATGCCTCTGATTAGGACACAGTGTCGGCTTTCACGGACGACTGCTGTCGGATTCCTTCAATCTAGTATATCTAACAGCTACGTCCTTAGTGGGATGTGGGTACCAAGGTAAAAAAAAAAAAAAATCCGTACATTCTGCAATCTGTGTGAGTTATATTTACGGGAAGGGGATGTGCGGGGGGGGGAGGGGGGTTGGGAGGGTGGAGGAGCGGCAAGTGAGCTCGCACCTGGCGAAGGGGTCAGTGCGAGGGGACTGATGACCTTAGAAGTTAAGTCCCATAGTGCTCAGAGCCATTATTTTGGAATGCGTGTTTTTAAAAAAATGGCTCTGAGCGCTATGCGACTTAACTTCTGAGGTCATCAGTTGCCTAGAACTTAAAACTAATTAAACCTAACTAACGTAAGGACATCACACACATCCATGCCCGAGGCAGGATTCGAACCTGCGACCGTAGCGGTCGCTCGGCTCCAGACTGTAGCGCCTAGAACCGAACGGCCACTCCGGCCGGCCGCGTCTTTTTACATCTGAAAGTTGATGTCTATTCAAATTTCATGCCAGTCGCATAAGAGTTGCGCGAGTAGCAGCACTACGAGGATGCAAATCAGGTTTGCTTTAAATACACGCTGTAATGCTTGTGGGCAGCCTTCACTTAACGACCGAGAGCAGCAGCGTTTGCGTATAGTTGGTTGGTTGGTTTGTTTGGGGAAGGAGACCAGACAGCGAGGTCATCGGTCTCATCGGATTAGGGATGGACGGGGAAGGAAGTCGGCCGTGCCCTTTGAAAGGAACCATCCCGGCATTTGCCTGGAGCGATTTAGGGAAATCACGGAAAACCTAAATCGGGATGGCCGGACGCGGGATTGAACCGTCGTCCTCCCGAATGCGAGTCCAGTGTCTAACCACTGCGCCACCTCGCTCGGTGCGTATAGTTGTAATTGCTAACAGAGAAGCAATATGCGTGAAATAACCGCAGAAATCAATGTGGGACGTACTACGAACTTATCTCTCAAGACAGTGCGGCAAAATCTGGCGTTAATGGGACGACCAAAACAAGTGTCTTTGCTAACAGTATGACATCGCCTACAGCGCCTCTCCTGGGCTCGTAACCATATCGTTTGGACCCTAGATGACTGGAAAACCGTGGCCTGGTGGGATGAGTCCCGACTTCAGTGAGTAAGAGCTAAAGTGTAGGTTCGAGTGTGGTGCAGGCCCCACGAAGGCACGGATCCAAGTTGTCAACAATGTACTGTGCAATCTGGTGGTGGCTCTATAATGGTGTAGGCTGCGTTTACATGGAATGGACTGGGCTCTCTGGTTCAACTGAACTTATCATTGATTTCAAATTGTTATGTCCTACTACTTGGAGACTATTTGCTGCCATTCATGGACTTCATGCTCTCAAACAACGATGCAATTTTTATGGATGACAATGCACCATATCACCAGTGCACAGTTATTCGAGATCGGTTTGAAGAACGCTCTAGGAAATTTTAACGAATGATTTGGCCACACAGATCTACCGACATGAATCCCGAGGAACATTAATGGGACATAATCGAGAGGTCAGTTCGTGCACAAAATCCTGCACCGGCAACAGTTTTGCGCTTGTGAGCAGCTATAGACACAGCATGGCTCAATATTTCTGCAAAAGGAGGTCCGACACGATATTTGGAGGTACCCCACGACTTATCTCACCTCAGTGTACAGCGTTGTTCGTGTGTGGCTTTTGCCTACTGGGCATACAGAACCTGACTTCATTGACAGAGGATATTTTCGGAAGAATATTTGTCTACCTCTACAGGCTTTGCAGTGATGTATCGACAATAAGTTGCTGACAGAAGAGTCCTCTAAGTGGCCTTTTCCAAATAAACATGCAACAGCTAGTCGGCTTATGCGAGAAAATTTGCTGAAGGTTGGTGGAAGGTGACAAGCCAAAGACACTATTGAAGGGAAAATACTGGACTGTTACGGGACATTGCTGCAAATACCCAATTACAGCGTTGAAGAATGTCTACAAAATGTAAGGTCCTTGTTGACTGTCGTAGAAGGGCAGTTGACTGTCTTGACGCGAGCCAGTGTCACCACCATTGAGGATTCGGTGGCAGAAGCATAATGTTTGATCTCATGATTGAAGGAATCTGCTGCCAAACAGGAAGAGCTGCACATGCCGCTCGTGAACATTTCTGAAGGTATGCAAGAGGCAGAGAAGAGCGATTCATAGCTCCAATGTCGAAAACAATTCGGGTCGCTACTCTTTCAGCTTTCTTCACGCCTTGAGAGCGGCATATTTTGCAGAACCATTTTAAGACCACTGCACGATGTCGAAATATACATTAGGAAGCCCACGTTGTGCATTTCACTGATTGATACCCTCCCCCTCCGTTAGGTCTCAGTGCAATAATGTATTGATCTTCGTGAATGTGAGCAACGGAATAGTAACGGGAGTGAACTCGATGGTTTAGTACATGATTATTGATACCAGTTGAGAGTAGTGACCATTCCTGCACCGTTGATGAAAGCTGCCTGGTGCAGATCGAACGAGGTATATATTACCACGCCCACAATAAATTATAACATGACAGGCACAGGAGGCTTATTGTTATGATTGAAGGACACACTGAATATCTTCACTGCAGCGAACGGTTTGGTGCAGTAAACCTACACTTCAGTATATTGGAAAACAGTTCGAGTAGATACAGAATCACCAAATTCCTTGAGAACATGTAGAGCAAAGCCGTTGGGCTGATGTAGTGGCCTGCTTATTTGCTAAGACTGATCTCAACAAACACCAAAGTGCAACTGTTGGCATACGTGCGTTGCAAATGATGTCATTACGTTGAACAGTCTCGGAGTAGTATATCGAGTGATAGAGATAACGTGGTCTGATCGCTAACTTGCTTATAACTATTTGCAAATTAGAGGGTGCCATATTTCACTCCAGAACTGACATGCTGATATCGCTGTACTTCTCTCTGGAAGCGCTGTGTAACGAGGGCAAAACTTGTAGATCATTGAATTCACGGAAGAGCGCTTAGGGCGACCAATCGCGCGGCCAGATAGCGAGGCCGGCTGCTGTGACCTTGGCGTGGGTAGCAAGAGGTCCGCAGTAAGTATATTACAGTATGTCACATAAGCCAGTTCTAACATACAAAACATAAACACTTAAAAAGAAAAGTAAATTACTCACGTTTATTAAGCAAGGAGATGCTGAAACTGCCTCCCTCCGTTGTTCAATCATTTCTACCACTTCCATAGAAAATTGCTCATTACTCTCTGTAGTTTTTTTCGGACGAATGGCATTAATTTTTTGACGAATGTTAGTTTTAAGTTCATCTTAAGTGTAAGGATCTGATTTGTACACTTTCCCTTTTAATGCCGTAAAAATCGCAGAGGATTAAATTAGGGGAACGAGGAAGCCACGTGTTGTTGTGATAGCTGTATCTTGAAACACGTTCAAAAAAATGGTTCAAACGGCCCTGAGCACTATGGGACTTAACATCTGAGGTCATCAGTCCCCTAGAACTTAGAACTACTTACACCTAACTAATCTAAGGACATCACACACATCCATGCCCGAGGCAGCATTCGAACCTGCGACCGTAGCGGTCGCGTGGTTCCAGACTGAAGCGTCTAGAACCACTCCGCTGTTAACTGTTTCCTGGAAAAAAAATAGGGAATATTTCGCTATTTCGCTTGAAACACTTTTACTTAATACACTGCATTCCGTAGCCCAACAAACACGTGCTACCGGCGCAAGAATTCTACACAAAGCCCTTGCAGCTAAAAAGAAGAGGGAAAAAATGTCCACCAGGCGTTTGCATTAAGGATTGATCACCCTGTCTATTCTTTCGGTGTCTTATTCGGGAAGCTGGACTAACTGTTTTTCTCTCAGGGACTCACAGGTCCCTCCTGTTCAGTAAGTCAACGTGTCTGCGAGCCTTCGGGACGGGTTAAGGTAAGTTTTCCTACGTACGGAAATTTATCAAAAAAAATTGTTAAAATGGCTCTGAGCACTATGGGATTTAAGTTCTGAGGTCATCAGTCCCCTAGAACTCAGAACTACTTAAAACCTAACTCACCTAAGGACATCACACACATCCATGCCCGAGGCAGGATTCGAGCCTGCGACCGTAGCGGTCGCGCGGTTCAAGACTGTAGCGCCTAGAACCGCTCTGCCATCTCGGCCGGCACGGACATTTATCGCAGCATGCTGGGGAAACCGCTTGCGTTTTCCGCAATCCGATGCGAGACGCAGCACGCTGCGTGAAACGTTTTCACATGCGCTGGTCCGTGCTCGTCAGAACGCAAAAAATTAAACTGTACATAATAGAGTGACACGAGAATTACCTTCTGACACCTTTTTTCATTTCAAGAAAATTATGTGCTAGTGGAATAGAGAAATATTTAAGCTTTTAAGAAAAATTGATTTTTCACGCTACTCAATATTTATCACACGCTATATTTCCTAAATTATGTGTTGTACCACAACATAATTTTATAGTTACCTTCATTAGTATATGTCATAACATCTTAAAACGTTCTGGTCAATTGAATCAGTAATAATGAAGTAATAAATTAAGGTATCATATCTGACGCGGAACTTTCACCAAACCAACATCCGAAGTATAGCAAGCGACAAATTTTTTTCCCTTTACATTTTTTGTCGGAAGTGAAAACGAGAAAAATCTTAGAAAGGTTTGAATTTATTTTTACAGTTTGTTAGAAGTAGGTGGGTGCTGCAGTTTCTCCTCGACGAGAGCAGTATTGTGTGGTCCGTTGCGCGACGCAAGTTGCAAGGCGCTGCCGGCTACCGGCTGCCGCGCGGCAAAACTACGCGCCAGCGCCTTGTTTGCCATTGAAATGCCGTCAGCGGCGCGGCTCTGTGCCGCGGTTTGCCCCTGTCGAACCGCGACCGCTGCCACGTGCCGCGCTGGAATGTCCGCGCCGCTGGGCGTGACGTCAGCCTCACAATCCTCGGCTAGACGAACTTTCGCCGTAGCGCTGGCGCAGGCACGGCAGCTATGAAATACTTCTCACCCTATTTCAAAGAAACTATTTGGTGAAAAAATTTGTTTCTTCTGCATCTTATACCCTGATATCTTCACTCGATAAATGACTGAATTTCTTTTCGTTTTCATCGTGGTTACTTGCCGTATCACTTTTTTGTAAAACACTATGCGAAATTTTATTGAGTGTGCACAGGTAAAAACGCATTGCGTAGACTTTGCGTATAGTTCATTTTAAGTAACACATTATTGCGTATGAAATTTAGTCAACATATTGAAATTAATTTTAAAGTCGAGAGCAGAACGATAGCTATCACCGTTCACGAGATACTGAATGACATGTCTGCGGATGGGCCGAGCGGTGGCCACGCGTGTCGCTCGTGATGCGAACGATACTTCGCCCTGCTCGTCGTAAATCATTAGGTTGTATCAGCTCCAAGTTTCGTAAACGGTTGAAGAAATCGAAACGCTGTTTTCTTGCAAATGATAGAACGTAAGGAGTCACGTATTTTGTTGCGTGATAAGTATGCAAAATCTATTTATCTATCGAGATGTGAAAGTAACGACAGTTTTTCACAATGTATCGATGAACTTTTTTAAACGGCATTTAATAGCATGCGAAATGAGAATTACAGTGACATGGAACATATTAATATTTACAGTATTCTATATAGACCTACGGAAGTTAAACCAAAACTAATTTACTGGTATGTTATAAGATGTAATTTGCTAAGTATCTACGGCTATTGATTATTTCGTTTTGTAAGTAACATCCCGTTTTTCTTGCTGCAATGTATTTTATTTATTCATGACGCGTTTCACTTTTTACTTTAAGACATCTTCAGTGGAATCTAGAATGATTCAATTTTGTGTTGATATGTGATATTTGCGGAGTATGAAACAGTTCACATCTTATTTTCTTACGTAAATAAGTGACTACTTACAGATAAGCGAGTTTTTGGCTGACATCTACGTTTTCTCTCATCTAGTCACATACTGGAGATCGCACTGAAACTTAACTTACGGAACATAAGCACATTTTCATATTCGCACTTCCAGGCATTCAAAAAAATGGTGGCCCTCAACTACGTACCCTCAGACTCAGAGTTGAATTATTAAAAGTTTGGGGGTGGGATATGTGTTGTTGTTGTTGTTGTGGTCTTCAGTCCTGAGACTGGTTTGATACAGATCTCCATGCTACCCTATCCTGTGCAAGTTTCTTCATCTCCCAGTACCTACATCCTTCTGAATCTGCTTAGTGTATTCATCTCTTGGTCTCCCTCTACGATTTTTACCCTCCACGCTGCCCTCCAATGCTAAATTTGTGATCCCTTGATGCCTCAGAACATGTCCTACCAACCGGTCCCTTCTTCTCGTCAAGTTGTGCCACAAACTCCTCTTCTCCCCAATTCCATTCAATACTTCCTCATTAGTTATGTGATCTACCCATCTAATTTTCAGCATTCTTCTGTAGCACCACATTTCGAAAGCTTCTATTCTCTTCCTGTCCAAACTATTTATTGTCCATGTTTCACTTCCATACATGGCTACACTCCATACAAATACTTTCAGAAACGACTTCCTCACACTTAAATCTATACTCGATGTTAACAAATTTCTCTTCTTCAGAAACGATTTCCTTGCCATTGCCAGTCTACATTTTATATCTTCTTTACTTCGACCATCATCAGTTATTTTGCTCCCCAGATAGCAAAACTCCTTTACTACTTTAAGTGTCTCATTTCCTAATCTAATTCCCTCAGCATCACCCGACTTAATTCGACTACATTCCATTATCCTCGTTTTGCTTTTGTTAATGTTCATCTTATCTCCTCCTTTCAAGACACTGCCCATCCCATTCAACTGCTTTTCCAAGTCCTTTGCTGTCTTTGACAGAATTACAATGTCATCGGCGAACCTCAAAGTTTTTATTTCTTCTCCATGGATTTTAATACCTACTCCGAATTTGTAGTTGCCGCATTACATGCCAAATACTGCTGAGTCTACAGTATACAATATGAATACACACATGAATCGAATGGTCGAAGGTTCCTATCACTCGGCAATTGCGAATTTTGAATGTAACATAGAAATTTGTAAATGAAAGATTGCAATTAAATAAAATCTGCAGGTCCTCTTTTAACGACTTTAAATGATGAGTACGATAGCAGAAGTACTTTTAAGAATGCCGTTTATTTCTGCAAAACATTTATTGGTGTCCATGGTCCAACAATTAAATAAAATATAAGTTGAGTAACATGTAAACAATAAGACTCCTACTTCATGTAATTAGTTACGAACAACATCGCGAGGTATTCACTTCTAAACGCATATTACGTCTTCACAGCAGAAGCCACAGAAATCTCACAAGTGCACAAGTCGGCACTACGAAATATCTCCCGTGACCACGCGCAAACTTCCCAACACTCTCCAACTATTTCATGCGACCACCCGTTGCGCCTCCCCGTCCAGCACTCCCACATGTCCTGTGCCACTCGATGTTCCTCCCCCACTTCCATACAGTCTCTCCATTGACTTCAGTAGTCGCCTACCGTAGTAACGAGCGCTGTGATTGGCTATAGCGCTCCCGCCATGACTCCAAGCAAACGCACACTCACAAACATATTGAAACACATACGAAATACTGTATTTACATTTAAATAACTTAAAATTAAATAAATATTCCTGCGGATGGACCACAAACACGCTCAAATTAAATAAACATATATCAAAGGAATAGAAAAAAAAGTAGGCCAGTAGCCTAATGCCTCTGTGCTTCCTAAACACAGTAAATATTTGACCAATTTCTTCATGAATAGTATATATCGGATATAAACAAAGACATAGACGAAAACATATAAGCATGGTGCTACCGTTTTTTCTTGTAACTGTGGAGTACTTATGACCTGATGCGATCAATAGTAACCGGCCACTTTGACCTCCAATAACTCATTTACTATTCAAGTTACATGCCTGTAATTCATTAATTCATACCAATTTAGGTTTACACTAATAGCTTTCTAAAGACATGTCGATCGACAAAATCGGATGAACCGTTTATATTTTGGAAATTCGTTGATGGGTGTTACTTGTATAATTAAGTCAGATACTAAACTTTAGACTAATAAAGATATTGAAAATCTGATTACACCATCAGAATCATCGTGCAAATAATGGTAAGGTACATGTTTCTTTTTAAGGTATCATGATTCCTCTGGCTATTATTAATTTCTACATGAACTGCAAAGTGTTTGCCATTGTGGTTTCACGAAGTCCGCCATCTTTGGCACTCTCGGCATACAAATCTCCTTCATCGACAAAAAGCACAATCCTCGACACAGCGTCAACATAGAATTCCCAGCCACGTGGTTGGCCTGGACCACGCGCTGGGACTACCCCTCTTGCTCCGGCTAATGTTCGGCACCACGCGGTTGCTGACGAGCCCCAGCTTGCCGAGCGTCCCGTGTGGCCACGCCAGCTCCAAACTTAGAATACTTTCAGGGCGCCACAACTCGCCCGTTACCTCACACACTTTTCGCTTCACAATTTTCGTGTTCTTTACACTAATTGGTGTGGAGCACTATTATTCTTCTGTCACTAGCTGTAGACATTTTACTGAAAACTGTGATTTAAAGCAGCAACTACAGTGTATTCACTTTATTTCTCTTCCTATTTGATTCATTTATGTACATATTGCCAACCTAAAGAATTATATGCTGAAAACTAACGTCTGTTCATTTATGTTCTCCTTATATCTGTATGTGTGTGTGTGTGGCTGGTCAGTGCGAGTTATAGAAAGTTCAATGTGAATGCAATAGCTGTCATAGACTGGTTGAAAGTTCTGGTGTTCAGCTGATTTGAGTTTTGCTTTAAACATTTTGTGGAGGGCTTCATGCAATAGTAAACTCACTGCTTACCTTAATAGATAAAATAGTATAATAACGCTTCATTATATGATTATTATCAGAATATTAGCACCCAACCCTTTGTTCTCACTCTCACATGAACTCCTCCATAAAACATTTAAACCAAAACTCGAATCAACTGAACGCGAAAACTTTCAACTACTCTCTGACAGCTATTAGATTCACTTTCAACTTTCTACAGCTCACGCTGACTAATTACACACACACACATGAACAGATATAAAGAGAACAGAAATGAACAGTCTTTAGTTTTCAGCATATACTTCCTTCGGTTGCGAACATGTACATAAACAAACCAAATACGGAAAGACATAAATTAAACACACATTAGTTACGACTTTAAATGAGTTTTTGATAAAATATCTGTAGCTAGTGACAGAAGAATAATTGTGCTCCACATCAATTAGCGTAAAGAACATGAAAATTGTGAAGAAAAAAGTTTGTACCACGAAAATGTCAGCCAAAAACTTGATTAACAGTAAGTAATCAGTTGTTCACGGAGATAAATAAGACGTTAACTGTTTCATAATATACAAATATCATAAAGATGCCACTTTAAATGCAAAACGCGTCTGGTTCAAAATGGCTCTGAGCACTATGGGACTCAACTTCTGAGGTCATTAGTCCCCTAGAACTTAGAACTAGTTAAACCTAACTAACCTAAGGACATCACACACATCCATTCTCGAGGCAGGATTCGAACCTGCGACCGTAGCGGTCTCGCGGTTCCGGACTGCAGCGCCTAGAACCGCACGGCTACTTCGGCGTTCAACGCGTCTGGAACTAATAATATACTTAACAGCAAGAAAAAGTCGTTTGTTCTTTATAGAACTAATATTTGTTTGTTTGCTGATCGTGTGATGGTCACGGAAACAAACTTGTTATTAAGTATTTCGTTTTGCCTACAGACATTTGTTTATTTGCTACGTTTAGAATACTTTATAATTATATGTAATAACACCAGACTTCCAATTGCTCTTTCCAGCATCACTAAAATAGTCTTTGCAGTCAGTGCAGTCAGTCTCTGATAAGTCGGTTTCTTTTACCTAAAGATTTCACATCCCTGATCGAATCTTTGTGTCAAACACGTTGGCATAAAGTACCAAATGTAATATTCTGCGTATCGTCTTCAATATCCATAAAGTCTCACTGATCCCAGTCTTGCGAGTAGTTATGAAGAACCGGCCATTCTAATTGGTTTCACAGTTACCACATCAGCCGTTATGATCCATTTGCCGATTCCATATTTGGTCGCCAAAATGCCGTATTTATATTTTGATTAACTTTCTTTCCGCACACAAACCGTTTCATACAACGTTAGTGCATTCTTGAAAATGCCTGACAATGGTCACATGATATTTGAAGTCGGCGGAAAAGCCTCCAATGCACAAAAAACGTATGAAGAACTGCATTACGATACATTTGGCGTCGATGACTTCTATACAGTTTCAGAACTGCCAGTGCATTCGAATATCATGAATAATACGTAACCAGTCATTGGTTATGGTTCATGAAGGAGTACATGTCTTATGGAAAATGCCACAAATGGCATAGTGGCAAAAACAGTAATTCAACCTTTATCATTTACTGGTAGTCGCCATAGGAAAACTGCATTGAGGTTGTAAGTTTTCCCTAACATAAGGCTGTTTGCAGAATGTATCCACAAATACATCACATGTTTATGTGGTAGAGGCTATATTAAACAAATATTCTGGCAATAAATACGTAACTCACTTACCTAATCAATGGTGATGTTATTTTGCTGGGTTGCATTAACAATAAATACAATTCGTCTCACTATTTGTTTGCTGTGGTCTTGTCAATACAGTGCTTCAGAGTAGTCTATCCTGTGTAGGCCTCTTCATTTCTGCGTAACTACTGTGTCCCACATCCATTCGAATCTGTTTACCGTTGGCAAGCCTTGGCCTCTCTCTATAATTTAGGCTCCATTACCAAATTGACGATTCCTTGATGTCTCATAACATGTCTTGCCAACTAATCACCTCTTTTAGACAAATTGTGCCATAATTTCCTTTTCCTCCACAGTTTAATTCATCTCCTCTTCTTTAGTTATACCATCTAAATACTTATATTCATCATTCTTCTTTATCACCACTTTTTGAAAGAGTCCATTGTCTTTTTGACAGATCTGTTTATCGTGCACGTTTGACTTAAATAGAAGGCTACATTCCACACAAATACCTTAATAAAATGCTACCCAACCATTTAAATTTATATTCGACGTCAACAAATTTTCTTTTTCAGAAACGCTTTTCTTCCTGTTGGCAGTCTGCATTTATATCCTCTCTACTTCAGCCTTCTCAATTACTGCTTCGCTTTCGAATCGTTGAACTGTTACAACTGCAGTTTGGTTTCTGTACAAGTTGTAGACAATCTTGTGTTCCTGTGTTTTATCGCTGATAACTCCAGAACTTCAAAGAATATCTTCCAGTTAAGAAGGTCAAAACCTTTCGCTAAATATGCAAATGCTATAAACAAAGGTTTGCCTTTCTTCAGTCTGTCTACTATGTTATGTGGATCAATACTACCTCGCGTGTTCAGACATCTCACAGGAATCTAACATAGTGCTCAAGTTAGTTTGTACAGCCCCTCCCCCTGTCCTCTCTACGTATTCCTTTCACCTTCTTTTCTTGGTTCTGGCTTGCCAAATGAACTCTTGACAGTCGCTTCTCTTTAGAGCACTGTTTTGTTTCCCCATTGTCTTATTTAATTTAGGAATCTATGTTTTCCTAGTGCAAAATCGCAGTTGCAATTTTGGACTCTCTGTCAACGTCATTTTTTAGGCATCTCTCTTCCCTATGGCCTACTTTACTTGCTGCATTTTTATATTTTCCCCTATTGTCAATTAAATTCAATATACCATATTTTATTCAAGGATTTCTGCTGTACCTTTTTCTCATTTGCATTCTCTGCTGCCTCCACCACTTCTTCTCTCAAAGATATCCATTCGTATTGTAGTGGATTGCTTCCTCTGTTTCAGCCAGTCTTTGCCTCATAGTCCTTTTAAGATTATCAAAAAACTCTGGCTCTTAACTTATTCAGGTTCCATCTTCTTAATTTGCTACCGTTTATTATCTCTTTAGTTGTAAACTGAAGTTCATAACCAATAAATTATCGTCGATCTGCATCTGCACCAGGAAATGTCTTAGAATTCAAAATCTTGGTTCTAAAACTCTGTTCCAAAAATGCATCCTTCATTCATGATTCTTAAGCAGGGTATTGCTCTGTGCTGTTTTGGTCTGTTTTTCATACCATGAGCCGGCTTACTCATTCAAGTTACCGTGAACATGAACCAGTGACCATGAGTTGCCCTTTCTTCTACATCTCCAAGACGCGTATTCTGTGGAAACTCCCGTCTCCCAAAATGACAACAGCCTTGTTCACAGGACTGCAAGCAAACATTCCTGGTTTGACGAGCATTTAGACGCCTTGTCACGCTTCGACTGGCCTGTGAAATCATCCTATTTTTATCCACTAGAAAATCATCGATCAGTAGCTTCAGCTGGAAAAAAATTGTGAGCTCTCTTCCACGCCTAAATGAGACCATATGAAGGCAAGAAACGGTGTTACACGGTATTAACATAATATCTCCTGGTGACCAATTTTTTGTATGGTGTGTTTATAAGATACAGTACATCTAAAATGGATATATTTCTCATTAGCCATAACTCAAGAACTTCATTCCAAAGTAAGGTCTACTTTAGTTTTTATTAAACCAACGATTGTAAAATCAAGGATATCCCTCATTAGACACCAAGCTCGACCGTGTCACCAACGTCTACTACATCATTCTCTGTCTCGAGATCATTACGAGCAACAGAAAGCTAAGGAAAGTAGAAATTGATGCTACCGTCTACCTCAGGTAGATAACAAAATGTAGAGTTCCACTAGAGAACTTTGCTTTGCATAACAATCAGTCCAGGCGTAAATTATTACTACAGTAATGAAAATATTAGATAACACGTTATTAGAGACGACACAGCATTTCACGCTTGTAAGCTATTGTCCCTGTTAAAAAATCAACTAAAATCGTCAATATGGTCACACTTTTATAAAGGTAATACCCCGCATTAAAGTTTTGAGTTGGACGAGGGTTTGAAATCAACATCTAATCGATTTTTAACTAAGCACAGTCAAATGTCAGGCATCAAAATTTTGTGCTAGTTGCGCGATGGCTGAAACTGAAATGACAAGACGATAAAGTTTGCCGTACTGGGATAGAATCCAGCACCTATTGCCACTGTTATCTAGCCACAAACAAACGTTAAACATCGTTGTGTTTCACCAGCAGCAAGATTTGTGTATTACTGAGGTGGAAATAATGTCACGAATAGTCCTGTCTTGGAGTCAAACTCACAAATATCATCGTTATTGACTACTGACGAAGATACATTAACTTACGAAGTATTTTCTACCAGTCGATGGAATGTTTGAACTCGAAACGATATGATGAAATGTTCTAATGACTGGGAGTCGAAACTGGCACCAATCGTTGTTGTTGAGAATACACGGAGTCACGTCAAATAACTATTTTTTCACTTACAGTTTGGTGTGTGCGTGCTACAGCTTGAAATAACATACTGAAAATTTTTGGGTCGGGTCAGGATTCTAACCCAGATAGGTGGGTTGGGTTGGGTTCTTTGGGGAAGGAAACCAGACAGCGAGGTCATCGGTCTCATCGGATTAGGGAAGGACGGGGAAGGAAGTCGGCCGTGCCCTTTCAAAGGAACCATCCCGGCATTTGCCTGGAGCGATTTAGGGAAATCACGGAAGACCTAAATCAGGATGGCCGGACGCGCGATTGAACCGTCGTCCTCCCGAATGCGAATCCAGTGTCTAACCACTGCGCCACCCCGCTCGGTCTCAGATAGGTGACTTTTGTGGAGACCATGAGGAGCTTGGCACACAACTAAACTCAGGAAATGTATCGTATCTAACGAGTCACATCCCACGAATGGAGAAATCTGAGTTCACATCCGGGATTAGCACCAATATGTTCAACATCACAAGTTTAAATACAATAAGATATACACTCCTGGAAATGGAAAAAAGAACACATTGACACCGGTGTGTCAGACCCACCATACTTGCTCCGGACACTGCGAGAGGGCTGTACAAGCAATGATCACACGCACGGCACAGCGGACACACCAGGAACCGCGGTGTTGGCCGTCGAATGGCGCTAGCTGCGCAGCATTTGTGCACCGCCACCGTCAGTGTCAGCCAGTTTGCCGTGGCATACGGAGCTCCATCGCAGTCTTTAACACAGGTAGCATGCCGCGACAGCGTGGACGTGAACCGTATGTGCAGTTGACGGACTTTGAGCGAGGGCGTATAGTGGGCATGCGGGAGGCCGGGTGGACGTACCGCCGAATTGCTCAACACGTGGGGCGTGAGGTCTCCACAGTACATCGATGTTGTCGCCAGTGGTCGGCGGAAGGTGCACGTGCCCGTCGACCTGGGACCGGACCGCAGCGACGCACGGATGCACGCCAAGACCGTAGGATCCTACGCAGTGCCGTAGGGGACCGCACCGCCACTTCCCAGCAAATTAGGGACACTGTTGCTCCTGGGGTATCGGCGAGGACCATTCGCAACCGTCTCCATGAAGCTGGGCTACGGTCCCGCACACCGTTAGGCCGTCTTCCGCTCACGCCCCAACATCGTGCAGCCCGCCTCCAGTGGTGTCGCGACAGGCGTGAATGGAGGGACGAATGGAGACGTGTCGTCTTCAGCGATGAGAGTCGCTTCTGCCTTGGTGCCAATGATGGTCGTATGCGTGTTTGGCGCCGTGCAGGTGAGCGCCACAATCAGGACTACATACGACCGAGGCACACAGGGCCAACACCCGGCATCATGGTGTGGGGAGCGATCTCCTACACTGGCCGTACACCACTGGTGATCGTCGAGGGGACACTGAATAGTGCACGGTACATCCAAACCGTCATCGAACCCATCGTTCTACCATTCCTAGACCGGCAAGGGAACTTGCTGTTCCAACAGGACAATGCACGTCCGCATGTATCCCGTGCCACCCAACGTGCTCTAGAAGGTGTAAGTCAACTACCCTGGCTAGCAAGATCTCCGGATCTGTCCCCCATTGAGCATGTTTGGGACTGGATGAAGCGTCGTCTCACGCGGTCTGCACGTCCAGCACGAACGCTGGTCCAACTGAGGCGCCAGGTGGAAATGGCATGGCAAGCCGTTCCACAGGACTACATCCAGCATCTCTACGATCGTCTCCATGGGAGAATAGCAGCCTGCATTGCTGCGAAAGGTGGATATACACTGTACTAGTGCCGACATTGTGCATGCTCTGTTGCCTGTGTCTATGTGCCTGTGGTTCTGTCAGTGTGATCATGTGATGTATCTGACCCCAGGAATGTGTCAATAAAGTTTCCCCTTCCTGGGACAATGAATTCACGGTGTTCTTATTTCAATTTCCAGGAGTGTAAGTGCTCTGTGACTTTACGTTACGTCTGGTTCGTTATCAAATAAAATTTCTGGTATAAGGAAACTTACTGGTGACAGAGAATCTATTAGCCGCGACTCCCGCCTCTCCCATGACTCAATCCACAACAAGGGACTTCATGTTTAATGTGGGTTTCGAACAACGATACAAACCTACGTTGTTCAATTGGTGAAGAGGCTCTCTTGATGCTTGTTACAAATGATTGTTGAAAGTGCGCATCGAATACAGACCTCGAACGTACGAATCTAGAATCATTCGAAAAAATCACCGAACTACACACATGGTTAGCGTATGGTTATGTCATAATGAACTTTGATCCAGACTGGATGACAATTCTGACGCCTCAGAGGTGAATTACAGCCTGTTCAAAACGTACATCTCCTTGTTCGTCTCTATCGCAATGCACCCGCAGCCTTGGCTACCTTATGCGTACATTGATAATCACATAATGGCCGTTTGTACGAACTGGGAAAATGGTAGGATGCGGAAATTTCAACATAAACTGTCGTTTACCGTTTTAACTGCTGTGGTGCTGTATGTATGAGAGGGTGGGGGTGCTTAAAAAAATGGTCATGTGGGTTTGATGAACGCCGTTTTCATGGTTCACCACTATGGTCCACTGATTATTGTTGGCAAATTTGATGAACTGAGGCCATTTAAATTTTGTGTGAAACTTGCATTCAGAGAAGAATGATGAGGAAGAAAGAAAGAAAGAATGCTAGGTTTAAACATCCCACCGACGACGAGGACATTAGGTAGAACCAGAAGCTCGGGTTGTGAAGAATGGGGAAGGAATTCGATTGTGCCATTTCAAAGGAAATATCGCGGCCTTTGTCTTAATAGATTTAATGAGATAACGGAAAACATCAGTCAGGATGGCCTGGCGGGCACTTGAACCACTGACTTTTATCTGCGCAAAAGCAAAGCTGAACGCCTTAGGCACACTGTCCAGCGAATGCGGCAAGGAGGTTCCCTGCAGTTTTGGGTTGGCATTATGTGGGGCCGACGTACGCCGCTGGTGGTCATGGAAGGCGCCGTAACGGCTGTCCGATACATGAATGCCATCCTCCGACCAATAGCGCAACCATATCAGCAGCATATTGGCCAGGCATTCGTCTTCATGGACGACAATTCGCACCCCCATCGTTCACATCTTGTGAATGACATCCTTCAGGATAATGACATTGCTCGACTAGAGTGGCCAGCATGTTCTCCAGACATGAACCCTATCGAACAAGCCTGGGATAAGAAACTTCCTGGCATATTAAAACTGTGTGCCCGACCGAGACTCGAAATCCGGACCTTTGCCTTTCGTGGGCAAGTGCTCTACCATCTGAGCTACCGAAGCACGACTCACGCCCAGTACTCACAGCTTTACTTCTGCTAGTATCTCGTCTCCTACCTTCCAAACTTTACAAAAGCTCTCCTGCGAACCTTGCAGAACTAGCACTCCTGAAAGAAAGGATACTGTGGAGACATGGCTTAGCCACAGCCTGGGGGATGTTTCCAGAATGAAATTTTCACTCTGCAGCGGAGTGTGCGCTGATATGAAACTTCCTGGCAGATTAAAACTGTGTGCCCGACCGAGACTCGAACTCGGGACCTTTGCCTTTCGCAGGCAAGTGCTCTACCATCTTTTTTTTTTTTTTTTCGATGTCGATCGTTGGGTTTGGTCGTTGCGGACGTCACATGACATCCATTAAAGTTCGTCTATTGACCCTTCCACTCAGTTTTCTTATTACAGAGGCCAACCAGCTCTCTGACCGAACACGCTGAGCTACCGTGCCGGCACCATCTGAGCTACCGAAGCACGACTCACGCCCGGTACTCACAGCTTTACTTCTGCCAGTATCTCGTCTCCTACCTTCCAGATTTTACAGAAGCGCTCCTGCGAACCTTGCAGAACTTGCATGGCTAAGCCATGTCTCCGCAGTATCCTTTCTTTCAGGAGTGCTAGTTCTGCAAGGTTCGCAGGAGAGCTTCTGTAAAGTTTGGAAGGTAGGAGACGAGATACTGGCAGAAGTAAAGCTGTGAGTACCGGGCGTGAGTCGTGCTTCGGTAGCTCAGATGGTAGAGCACTTGCCCGTTTCCATCAGTTACTTACATTTCTGCTTATCAGTGCCAACCACTCCAAAGACGCCACCTGGGTCTACATTGCGCACACGAAATTTACTTGGTGCCTCCAAAAACATCACATTCATTAACTTCCGTATGTTTTTCCTCTGTCCGGCATATGGAGGTTAGAGATCATGACCAGTATGGAGGCAAATCATCTCACGTTTTGAAAGGAACCATCGTAAACTTATTTTATCTTGTCATTTACGAAAGTTCGTGAACGTTGTTCCACCTATTAGTAAGGTTCCCCTTTAGTCTAATATGATGATCATAGTTTCCCTCTTCCTAAATTCACATTGATAGCTTGCGACTCCTTGCGGAATTACTAAGTTAAATGGACATTGCATCACTATCACTAGCCCTGTGACCGTTGGATCTGCCGCAAAAGTCTAACAGTTCGGACAATAACTATTATTTTTATTTCGTCTCTTCTTGAGGTCATGGGTTGATCTTGGCTAACCGTGCTGCGAAAGGATATATCACCTCACGAAAGAATTTAGTGCACTTTACAAGGCTATCACTATACACTGCACGTGACAGCCAGTTAACCACTTCTTGTGCCTACCGAACGAATCGGCACAGGGCTTAAGACACTGAACCCTCAATCTGGCGGAATTAAGTTTGAAAACCCGATTGGCCCAATTTAGATTTTTCAAAGTTTTCTTTGATCATTTCAGGCGATTTCCGATATTGTGCCTTCGGAAAAAAGTCATCCGCTTCCCTCTCTTACAGTTGCCCAAGCCGAACTTGTCTTTCCCCGACGTTGATGTGACGCAGAAGTCAAGACGTCCTTTCATCAACTTCTTGAATCTACATTGCTGGACTTTAACACTGCAATGCCAGGGAAGATGGAAATTAGTAACTTTTAGTTACTGCACCTATTCGTTATAATAAGAAGAACACATCATTTAATTTTTAGGTGATTTGTGAGTATACAGAGTGCGGAATTTAGTACGTAGATCTGCCACCTCTGGCAGTAGCAATGGCTCCAACCCGGCCGGTCATAGATTAGAAGTGAGCTTTGATGCCAGAGACGGGTATGTCATTCCATTCCAGTATTCGTCAGTCGTAGTAGCTGGCTCGTGTGGTGTGCCAGTCGGTCGGCAACCACTGACTACGTGTTTTCAGTGGGTGAAATCTAGATAACGCCCTGGTTAGAGCAATATTTGAACACCCTTTGCATGAAGGTATGTCAGGACACCTTACACAACATGTGGTCTCGCGTTATCTTGTTGAAAAATAACGTCACATGGGCCTCGAAGATGGGTACTTCCGTTGCTCCTAATACGTCAGAAATATAACAGCACATGTCGAAATTACCAACTTTAGGAAACAGAGACGATACTGTTGTGTTCCCAATGAAAACCCACGCATCATGCAAGGTGCTGGGCCAGTATGACGACGACGGATGCTGTCTGGCAACATTCGTCGTCCTCGGAGCCTCCGCACACGGATGCCTCCACAGAGATGCTGTACGCAGGAGCCAGAATTCTTCATGAAAAGCCACTGTGGTGTCACTCGTGTGTGAAATTTTGTCGTTCGGTGGAACGTTTTTGGTACTCGTGTCTCCGCTGCGGCGTCGAAAGAAGCCGAAACAATGGTCGCGGTACTGACAGCCCATAGTGCCTCAGACGTCGTCGTACTGTCCGTCAGGATAGTTATCTTGATGGAAACCAGTTTATTTCCTGACTCAAGGTAAATAATGTCTGGTTTATCTCGCGCGTCCCCTGCGAACATTATATCTGTCCTCTCGGGGGCTAGTTGTGTGGGGCCATTGAGATCCTGCACGGTGTTATGTATGGCCCTCTTCAACCCATAGATTCATATTCCAGTGCCAGTCGTGGGACCTCGGCCAACACGAGCAGCAATATTGAGGAACAATAAAGCGCACTCTCGATAGCCGCGATCTTGTTGCTGTCAAATTCCGAGACGTACTGGTAGACATTTCTCATCTGACACGAGACCTAACCCAAGCGAATGACTTGTTTCAAACGCGATTTCTGAATGAGAAAGTCGCCATATAATCTTTCCTTATACAACGATGTGACAACAGTCATGGGATAGCGATATGCGCATATACAGATGGCGGTAATATCGCGTACAGAAATGTTAAAAGAACAGTGCATTGGTGAAGTTCTCATTTTTACCCTGGTGATTTATGTGAAAAGGTTTCCGACATGATTGTGGTCGCACGATAGGAATTAACAGACTTTGAACGCGGAATGATAGTTGGAGCAAGACGCATAGGACATTCCATTTCGGAAATCGTTAGGAAATTCGATATTCCGAGATCCATAGTGTCAAGAGTTTCAGGCATTAACTCTCACCACGGACAGTGCAGTGGCTGACGGCGTTACGTAACGATCGAGAGCAGCACCGTTTGCGTAGAGTTCTCAGGGCTGACAGACAAGCAAAAATGCTTGAAGTAACAGCAGAAAACAATGTGGGACGTACGACGAAAGTATCCCTTAGGGCAGTGCGTCGAAATTTGGCGTCACTGGGCTACGGCAGCAGACGACAGACGCGAGTGCCTTTGCTAACAGCACGACATCACCTGCAACGTCTGTTTTGGGCTCGTGACCATATCAGTTGGACCTTCGAAAACTGAAAAACCGTGGTCTGGTCAGATGAGTCCGATTACACTTGGCAGGAACTGAAGGTAGGTTTCGAGTGTGGAGCAGACCCCACGAATCCATGGACCCAAGTTGTCAACAAGGCACTGTGCAAGCTGGTGGGGGCACCCTAATGGTGTGGGTTGTGTTTACATGGAATGGACTGGGTATTCTGGTCCAAACGAACCGATAATTGATTGTAAATGGTTATATTCGACTACTTGGAGACCATTTGCAGCCATTCATGGACTTCATGTTAACAAACAACGATGGAGTTTTTATGGATGACAATGGGGCATGTCAACGGGCCACAATTGTTCGCGATTGGTTTGAAGAACATTCTGGACAGTTCGAGCGAATGATTTGGCGACCCAGATCGCCCGACATGTATTCCATCGATCGTTTGTGGGACATAATCAAGAGGTCAGTTCGTGCACAAAATACCGCACCGGTAATACTTCCGCAATGATGGACGGCTACAGGGGCAGCATGGCTCAATATTTCTGCAGGAGACTTCCAACGACTTGTTGAGTGCATGCCACGTCGAGTTGCTGCACTACTCCGGGCAAAGGAGGTGCGACACGATATTAGGTGGTATCCCATGACTGCTCACACCTCAGTGTATACAGTATGTAAATAACGTCACTCCTAATTACTTCATATAGGTACGCTGAAATGCTAATCATTTGCCTATCGAAGCAAATCATGCCAATTTATTGTTCATGGCATGGCACCTTCATAGTGTTTTTATGAGCAACAGTTTGTATAAAAAGGTGCAGGAGTATAGGGCCCCTCTGTATCCATTTTTTTTTCTGACGCGTAGTGTGCCATACCTTCTGACACGTTTATGTTTGCGTGAAGCGTGCGAGGTAGCACCCTAGTTCAGATGCTACGCTAAACTGTAGGTCTCCATAAGCGGAACGTCTAGCAGCGTTGCTTGTTATTGGGTGATGGCGACTGACTGGCATGATCACCAGTGGAGAAGATGTAACTAGCTGCCGTGTAGAAAGGTCTTGTCTCCTATGAATGCGATACTCTGTTGCCTCGGTGGATAACGGTTTCGTACTCGGGTTTCCATCCGCGTTTATTTTTCCCCTGGAAACCTCTAAAATTCCACTATTTTCGGTATACAGGAGAAAAAGTAACTGCCAATGGGAACCCGTGTCCGAAACAGTCATCCATCAAGGCAACAGAGCGTCGCATTCATAGGGGACAAAGCGTATATACGCAGCATCTAGCACCGTCTTCTCCACTGGCGATCGTGGCAATCAGTCGCGATCACTGAATAACGAATAACATTACGAGATGTTCCGCCTACAATACTTCAGCGTACAAAGTCACGTTTGCCGCCTAAGGGGTGGCCCAGTGGTAGGCATAGGTGCCTATAACTTAAGACGCTCTGTAGCATCGTTTGACTTTGTTTCCGGAGACGGGTTTCTATCCTCGATTTCTTCCTGAGGATACCCTCTACAAAATCTCGAAGTCTGTCGCAACATTTCAGGGACACCGGCAGACAATTTTCTCTTAATAATCAAGAGATATATTGAGAGAACAATAATCTCGAGAAAACTGCGGGCCATTTAAGAATGCAATTAATTTTTATACGACGTGGTTTCTATTGATGAAAAACTACACTGCAAAAATAACATGTTTTGCACGTGGGTAAATAAGACACCAGATCTGTTTGACATTGACTTCTAAACAAGAGGTGACTTTCAATGTAATTGAAACTTTCATTGTTACTGTATGTAGTCCTATAAAGCATATTTGTGTGAGACCTGTGACACAAAATAACAGGAATGGTTTCATTGAGTGTGATGTACTTCCTGTTGGTAAGTCGATTTACTAGTAAGTAGGGAGATGCGGCTTCCCTTCCAAGTTTAAAAATAATTTCGAAGTGTCAGCTATATTGCATATGCAGCAAATTTAAAGCATCAAGCAAGAATGTTTTACGTTTCAAAATCTTACAGTTATGTATGATTGGTCAATTAATCTGGATACATCATTATAACTATTATTAATAATGATACGGTAATCGTTTCACCCTGAAGCTACGATGTGTGCCATAAAGCATCCATTTTGACAGAATAGTTTTTGAAACATCAACTGAGAAACGTTTCATAGCAAAAGAAAAAAACCAAAATGAACAACTGCTTATATTTTTGTTCTACAGGAACAGATATTCTGAAAGACTTATTTCAAAAGTGGATGTAGCTTTCCTTAATTTATATAGAATATTTGTTGAGTCGTAGAAGACAGCTGCGCTGAAGTAATAGTTGTCATGAATGAACGACACAATGGTTCACAATGGTACTTCTGCGTCTTTGTTACAGGATACATTGCAGGTGATAGATCTTCCTCGTCAACAATTGTTAAGCTAGCCATACACAGGTTGTTACGAAACCATACTGACAAACTTCGAGATGTTTTACGGGGAATCTTGAGGAACAAACTGAGGATAGGAACCTGTGTCCAGAAACGTCATCGAACGAAGCTACAGAGCGTCGAAGTTCTTGGCGCTGGCGCCTGCCGCTAGGCCACACATACGGCAGCAAATGTGACTTGGTATGCTGAGGAACAGTAGGCGGGAGGTCTCGCAATAGGACTGAAATCATTCTGGGCGTTAGATGGCGCTAAACGCGTTTATGCCTGTCACAACAACACTGTAGAGACATCTAACAGCAGTGGCGGCAAAGGGGAAAACAAACATACACGGCACAAACTCGGTGCTCATTCGTAGTTCGTCGCATGCTGTTATGCCGAATCTTGGAGAACTTCATCTGGTCTGAGCAGAACGATATGCATTTCGTTTATCGTGACGCAAGAGGAAACGGGCACTCAGCTTCACGCGTCTACGGGCAAACCGGCCGAAGTGGCCGAGCGGTTCTAGGTGCTTCAGACTGGAACTGCGCGACCGCTACGCTCGCAGGTTCGAATCCTGCCTCGGGAATGGATGTGTGTGATGTCCTTAGGTTAGTTAAGTTTAAGTAGTTCTAAGTTCTAGGGGACTGGTGACCTCAGATGTTACGTCCCATAGTGCTCAGAGCCATTTGAACCATTTCTAAGGGCAAAGATAACCAAATACGCGTCAGCCATGCCATTCTAAGTTTGCAGCTATTCATTAGAGTTTGGGTGAAACAGGTGGTTTCAGAGGCCGTCAAGACAGGGGAGGTCGCGTGCGAAGCGTACGCACACTACGATTTAAAGAGGATGTATCAGAGAGACTCGACGCAGACCCATTCACAAGCATTCACGCTGTGACACACGCATTGCAAGCGAACCACATAGTATAGGAGGGTGATGCATGTGGAGGGAAAGCATCCATTCTATTTTCAAAAGCCACAGGCGCTAACGGCCCATGATTTTGCTTCGCATATGGAGTTCGGGCGGTGGGTTTCGCAGCGTTGCGCCACGCAGCCGTTTACGCTGCGTATTTTATGTTCACCGGCGAGGCGTCCTTCAACAGTCAGGATCTCTTATAGGCAGGATAACACACATGCAAAATGACAAAGGGATAGTATGGGTCTAAAGTGGTTCATTACTAAAATATTGGACATCCGATTAACTATGGATGACGAAACACGCTTATCAGTAAGACCCCTCCCTTTGAGCATGATGCTTCACAACTGTGATCTACGCTCCCCCTTCCCCTCTGCACCGTTCATCTGTCCAACAACTTGCATTTGTCATTCAACATTTGCAGTTTCACCGTCACAGTGTGTCCTTTTACAGTGTTCCTCCATGTCATGGGTTAACTTAATACACAAGTATTGGGCCTCTTATACACTGATAATATTTCCTTGAAGCGTTTTTGCTTTGACACTCATGCTTGTTACAGCAGCGTACTCACGCAAAATGGCTTTTCGTGCTTTTTTGTGATACTATAAAGAGTTTGCTATGTTTACCCCAGCCTGAGGGCTCTTTATAAGCCATGGGACATTAATACCACATTTTTTACCCCCTCCCCTCTTCTATTTCAACTTTCTAGTTAATACGTTAATTCTAGTAATTAATATGTGTGAAATCTCGCACGCTACTCATTGCAGCTACATGCATACAGGGTGCACAGGAGTGCCACCTACCAGTGGCGTCGTAAGACAAGTCAGGCAGTCAGCGCATATCAGTAGCTGTGTACATTCCATACCTACGCTCTGTAGGATCCGATGCCACGTTTTATATTTGAATGTCATATACATACAAGTCTTTAAAGTGGCACACTACGCGTTGTTGAATCCATTGTCAAATGTGAAGTATTTTAAAAAGTTTTAAGATAAATCTCTGCAGTAGAGAGCTATTACTTTTAAATCGCGTATTTTAAAAGATGATTAAGGGATGACACCAACATGCACTAGACAGAGTCAACTACTCCCATATCGGATACAGATAATATTTGATCTACGAAAATATGCTTCACTAAAATTAATTGTAAAAATTTCCTGCAATTTCGTTTATCATAATGATACCGTATCTGTTCCACACACAAATGTTGTAATGTTTGTTAATAGGTACAGCAGAGTTGCTGAAGAACAGCGATGTTCGAAATCTTAAGACTGTCTTATTATAGCGCTTAGCTGAATACTACGTACTTCTGTGGCATTGACACCGCCCTTCGTCCTATCTGTGTGAAACGATGTGAGTTAAAATGCCGATAAAATTAAGAACAGAGCATGGTCTCGCATTTACTGGGAATATAAAGTAACTGACATGGCCTCTTACTACACCGCAACCAGCGTATGGCGTGATTCCAGGGACACCTGTAAAACTCCAGTAAGGTGACATCCTCTTAAATAAGTGTCCTGTGTTTGTGCAGCAACTCTGTACTACAACAGGCAAGCAGGTGAGGAGCTGAACTTACCGGCAAGCAGGCGACCAGTGCTGTCCGCTTTGCCGTCATTGAAGCGATTGTCTGGCTTGTCGCTCTCAACACTGACGATGGTTTCCAGACTGGAGTACGTGCCATCCTGACCGTCCCACGTCAGTAGCGACAGATTGCGCCCGATGCCCACCACAAATTGATTGTTGGTGTTCTTCACTGGGACCACCAGTGTCACGTTCGTCGCTGCAAGAAAATGATGCATCTTTGTTACGACAACTTGCATACAGAATCAGCATGACTTTTATCTAAGCTATCTGTACACAAGTAATTCACCCTATCTGGAGTCTGTACATAGTTTTCAACAACGTTCACTTACGTTTCCATTTTTATACAGGTAGTAAACATATTCATTTTTTTAAAGGGAAAAAAATTCGCAAGCAGTAAGCTATAAAGTTGGTAGGTCATGATCTGAGGTGATGATGAAACTACATCAGGGTATACAACGCATTTCCTTAGAACTTTTTTTTTAGGTCTCTTACTGCGGAATATGTACAGACTTTACCCTTAGGTAACTATGATGTATAAAGCTGCCTTAGGTGGACTTCATACAGAGGAATGTGGAAGGTACAGCACAAGTAGTTGCGTACAATTAAACAATATTCAGTGGTTGACATACCCAGACTGTAACAAACTTCATATCATGATTCGTAACTCAATTAGACATCGAATAGCATAAAAAATCCAACAGAACTGTTCATTTGTTGTGTTACGAGATTCCTCAATGCACACGAATCTCTAAAGCACTTACTGTATCTACATTTACATTCTGCAGACCCCTTTACAGTTATGAGAAGATTCAAACACTATTACATTTTGTCTGTTCTGTACCTTCTTTATTATATTTACTCCACCCTTAGTTTATGGAGACAACCATTTTCAAGCAGTACTGCATACAATACGGTGTTCGGTGAAGACTATATCGAAAATCAATGTCGTTTTGGTGGAGGAGGAGATTAGTGTTTAACGTCCCATCGACAACGAGGTCATTAGAGACGGAGCATAAGCTCGGATTAGGGAAGGATGGGGAGGAAAATCGGCCGTGCCCTTTCAAACGAACCTTCTCGGCATTTGCCTGAAGCCATTTACGGAAATCATGTAAAAGCTAAATCAGGATGGCCGGACGCGGGTTTGAACCGTCGTCCTCCCGAATGCGACCCAGAGTGCTAACCACTGCGCCACCTCCCTCGGTTTGTTTTCTTCCCTAGTGTTTCAGCTGCAGGTGACGCGCGGGAAGAACGACAGTTGGTAGATCCTTGTAGAAGAATTTCACTGATATTACCATCAATGTCGTTTCAAGAGATATAAGGGTGATGATTTTTTCCACCGTGTGCAAACTCTAGGGATTGGCCGATGTAGGTATAGTGAACATATGTCCGGAAATGTATGGTTTCCATGCTAGAGACTGTTTATTCAATCACACATTGTTACAGAGACTGCGCTCTAATACGCGCTGAACCATGCAGCCACAGTTACAGCATGTGTTGAAAATGGTTTGCATGTGCCTCAACGCATGTATGTAATCGACGTAGCATGTTTTGTCTCACACGTTCACATCGGCCAGGCTGCATCCGAGCAGTGTCAAAGGCAGCATGAACATGCTGCTCCAGTGTGAGATGGCCCCATAACTATAAATCGCACGTGTTGATATCCGGTGAACGAGCAGGCCATGCAACTGGACACCCTCGTCCAAGCCATCGACCAGAAAAGACACGATTAAGAAGCGTCCGAATGTTAACGGCGAAGTGGTCTGGAGCACCATCATGGAGCAGCCACGTAACCCTTCGAATTATCAATGGCACTTCTTCCAGCAAAGTCACCCGCAAGAAACGCCTATAGTTCCGGCCTGTTACGCGACGTGGAAGGAAGTCTGGTGCTAAAATATGTTCACCAATTATCCTGGCCCCCGCATTCCGGCTGTTCCGATGCTGATGATTCGCTGTCATCATACCATGGGGTTTCTGCATATTGTCCCACAGATGACTGTTATGACAGTTGCAGATACTACTCCACGTAAAGATAGCCTCATCTATGAATAGAATGGATGACACAAATCCCGGATCGTGGTTGTCTAGTGAAGGAACCAGTGACAAAACTGCTCCCGATGTGGAAAGTCCGTCGCTAGTAAGCCCTGCACACACTGCAAGTGATAAGGGTAGTAACAATTTTGATGAAGAATGTTCCACACGGTCGTCTGGGTTACCCTGTATTGGCGGGCCAACTGCCTGGTATTGACACGGCGGTCGCCTTCCACAGTGGAAAAAATCATCGTGTAATTTAGAAGAAGTAATTTGTTCCTTCATTTTTTGTGGAACATACACATTCGGTCTTTTAACAATAAGACATACATGACGAACAACGACTCTATCCCAACATCTGCTGCTCGATCTGAATGAAGATTTCTGTATTATTCGCGTCACCTAAACGATCCAGCAACTGTCCTCGCAGATCTACTAATGCTACCTTGTCAGGCGTCCAGACTTAACGGCTAATACTCAAGTACGTAGGAACTGGGTCTGGCACCTGCCTGTCTTACAACTACACTGGCTGACAAACAAGAATTGAAGCACCCAGAAAGGAAGGAGGAAGCGAAATATAACTTTACAGATTGAAAGATTAGGTGGTGTTTTTCCATTAAATTTCGGGCATGCAGCCACGCTGCAATTGAGCTGGCAATTAAGCCTACCTACCAGTATGACGTTCCACTCCCCTTTGCCCTGGATGTATGCACTGATTCGGTTGGGAAGGCTGTCATAAAGCCGTTACCTCCTCTCCTAGGGCACGCTGGAACACAACTCTCGTAAATTGTCCTCGATAGCCTGGATGCTGGCACTAGGACGGAATTGACATCCAAGCATCTCCCACGCATGTTTCAACGGCGACAGATTTGGGGAACTTACTGGCCATGATAGTACCTCAGCATCACACAGGCAGTTCATGGAGACACGTGCCGTGTGTAGACGAGCATCGTCCTGTTGAAAAATCGCACAGATGAGAATTTAGGATATCTGTGACATACCACTGTGTGATCACAGTTCCCGCAGTCAGTACCAGCAGTGACATGACGTCATACCCGATGATTTCTAACATTATGACGCCAGGAGTAACATCACTGGCCCGCCCGGTTAGCCGAGCGGTCTAACGCACGGCTTTCTGGAGCGGGAAGGAGCGCTTGGTCCCCAGGCACGAATCCGCACGGCGGACTTGGGTCGAGGTCCGGTGAGCCGGCCAGTCTGTGTATAATTTTTAGGCGGTTTTCCATCTGCCTCGGCGAATGCGGGCTGGTTCCCCTTATTCCCCCTCAGCTACACTATGTTGGCGATTGCTCCGCAAACAAGTTCCCCACGTACGCGAACACCACCATTACTCTACCACGCAAAACATATGGGTTACACTCGTCTGCTGTGAGACGTTCCCTGGGGGAGGGGGGGGTGTCCACCAGGGGCCGAACCGCACAATAACCCTGGGTTCGTTATGGGGCGGCGGAGGGGTGAAGTGGACTGCGGCAGTCGTCGTGGAGTTGCGGCTACGGCGGGACGGAGCCTCTCCGTCGTTTCTAGGTCCCGGTTAACATAACACACCACTGTGGTTCTCCGAAATAATAGGACCTCTCCCTAGGTCGCCATCGTTCTCACCGATAATGGTCATTCGTGGCAGTGCCGAACCGCGATTCATGAGTGAAGGAAGTGCGACGCATTTCATCAGCAGTCCATGCCTACTGATCACGGCATCACTCCAAACGCAGTCGTTACTGTTGTGGTGCTAGTAACAGCCTACGGATCTGCATCTACACTCCGCAGTCACCTTCCGGTGCGTCGCAAGGGTATTTTGTATACCTGTGACACTTCCCCCTTTTGTTCTGCAATCATGTTGCCACACAGTAAAGGGTGTTTTTGTCTATGTATTCGTAATACGTTGCATTTGTTTATGTTGAGGGTCAATTTCCACTCCGTGCATCGAGCGTCGATACTCTGCAGGTCCTCCTGCATTTCGCTATAGTTTTCCAGCCTTCGACTTCTCTGCATAGAACAGCATCATCAGCAAAAAGCCTCATGGAACTTCCGAAATATCGGGCAGTGATACTCTAGTCTGACTGCTGCTATTCTCCGACCAATCATGCGGGATGACACAGAATGTTGCAGGGAGACAACTATTTGTTCTTCTGCGGCAGGCGTAAATGTGAAGGGGTTGCGATGTGCTTGGTGCACAATACAGCGATACTGCCTTGTGGTGATCAGGCGTTATCGACCGGAAATTTGACAACAAGTATAAGTGCACCCACGTTTCTCTGCAGCCCAACGTCGAGACTTTCCACGTCCAAATGCCTCACAAATCTGGATATCGCACGATTCGACCAGCCGGCCAAATGGAGACCAAGAATGAGGCTCCTTTCCAACTGTGTCAGGTACTGATAACGCTGTCTCAGACGATTACGCGACATCTTTGCGTCCTTCAAAGTAATTACTGAACACCTGATGCTCTTCACGATCTTTACATACCCTGCCAGGCCTGGTAACAACATTAACACGAACAAAACTATGCACACAGTTTTCCATTTTACTTGCCACAGAGAATTGCTACTCTAATCACGTACATACCCGAAGATGATGTGTACGCGTACGAGGTTACACTGACATCAGATCAAGTCCTTTGGCTGCTTAACTTTTTTTGTCAGGTTGTGTAGTTTTGTTTTTATTTCTATCTTACATCACCCCCGACGCATTCTCCTATATATTTTAGTGTTTCGTCTACTTCCAGTGACATACTGACAATGGAGCAGAAGCGAGATTACAGGTCCTATGCTCTATTTTTGCGCATTTGTTTGTGTTGCTAGTCCCTGAATCAAGTGTCGATACTCAGCATGTATTCCCGTATTTTGATACAATTTCTTGTATTTGCGACGTCTATATAAGACGCTATTATCCACGAACAGCCAAGGGCAGCATTTTGCTTGTTCGTACCCAGTCTCCTTTTCAGCTCGTATCGTTGCTAGATGCGTGCTTGTGAAGGGGCAGTGCAATCAACTAAAAACGAAAAGAAACACCAAGCAGGTGACTTTTGCATGACGCAGGGCCGACACAGACTACAAAAGTGTAATGCAGCTGGCGTCCGCCCTGTAGCTGAGTGGTCAACGAAGCTGGCCGTCGTACGAAGATCTCGGTTCAATTCCCGGTACTGCTAGCAATTTTTCTTTATTGGGAGAACTGGAACTGGCTCATTCAGCCTCGTGATGCCAACTGATGCAAACTGAGCCACTTGAGTAAGGAGAGGCGATTCCGGTGTCACAATGTCTGGAAAGCCGACGACGGCCGGGAGAACAGTGTGCTGACCCTACGCCTCTCCATACCGCATTCAGATGACGCCATTGTCTGAGGCTGATACGACGGGCGGTCGGTATCGATTGGCCTGTCTGAGGACAGAAAGACGGAGATTTGTTTGTTGTTTGATGAGTTTGGAGCAAACTGAGATGGAAAATGGAAAGATAACAGGATATAACTAACAAAAACGTATTAATCGGTTGGATAAGTACAGAAAATATGCAATTTACGTAGGACGAGAACGTATCTGGGGGCACCAGCTTTCTCCAAGGATGAACTCAAATCAACCATGACGCATGTGGCGACAAATAGTATTATCGATTATAGACAGAGGTCGGTCGTGTGTGTCACCACATATACCGCGCTACTCTGCTTGCGGCAGGTGGCTGGCGTATTCACTGGCAGGTATAAGCCGTAGGACTGTGGATTACACCTACCAACAGAGCATGAGACACTTACGCAGCTGTACTTTCGTTGTGACGTTGGTGGTGGTGTCGAATCTGTTGACGTAGTTGCCCATGATGTCGACGTAGTAGAGGGCGGCGCTCTCGTCGTCGTAGTGCGGTCCTTCGCCGTGGATGACGGGTGGTGTCACGGCGGTCAGCCGGATAGCCGGCGCTCCCTCCTTGCGTCCACCCTTGACGCGCCGCCCGTGGGTCCTGCGTACACAAAGCGGTTCTCATCGTCACTTTCCCGTAATTCAGCCACCCAACAAAGTATTTCACAACTAACTAAGGTCATTAATATACAACATGAATAACAAAGGTCCCAAACACCTGTGCAACTGAAAATGATATTACGCCGAATGTGTTTCGGTCTCAATACACATGGGCATCAACCATTACATTACATTAGCTTGTGCTCACAAAATCCTTCTATATTTATTTTAGAAATTTCATTGCCATTTTCTTCAACTTCTTAGGCTGCAGCCAGTGGTTGAAAGCTTGATCGCGAAGGGCGTTATAGTCTTCAGTATTTCATATAAGATTCCATTGGCTTTCCAGCACTTTCGGTCAATTTGTTTATGAATCCATACATATTATAAAAATGGATGTGAGTATATATGTAAGTATGTCCATATGTTCCACGTTACCTCTGAAACCAATGGACCTCCTTCAACCAAGGTTGGTACACATATTATTTACAGTCTGGAAAGAAATGCTGTGGTGGTAAAAACCACCAGCCTCCTATTGGAGCCTCCTATTGGGGTGAGAGTGATTACGTGGAGAAAAAAGGGGGAGGAGTAAATGGACAGACAGCGAGGGAGAAGGGCGAGATGTGCACAAAATGTAGGGAGGAAAGGATAGTCAGAGTGAGGGCAGAAGGAAATGGACAGAAGGACAGAGAGGATGCAGATGAGAAGATAGACAGAGAAAGGAAAGAAGAGGAGATGGACAGCCTCAACGGGAGGAAGATACATGCAAAGAGAGGAGGAGAAGGAGATGAACAGACAGAAGGGCAGCAGGACATGGACAGGGAAAGGGAAGAGATGGAGATAGGCAGAAAAGGGGAGGAGATTGACAGAGAAAGGAAAGCAGAAGAGATGAATAGAGAGAGGGGAGAGGAGGAGAGGGGGAGAGAGTGGAAGACGTGGAGGAATTGGACAGAGAGACGGGATGGAGAAGATGGGCAGAGAGGGGGTGAACGTGTAGATGGTCAGAGAGGGGGGAGGGGAAGGGGAAGATGGGCTAATAGAAGACTGGCATAAATACATACCCGGGCAACGTCGGACACTCAGCTAGTCTTATTAATATAAGTACAATCATGTATAATATCAAACGAAATTTATGACTCAACTGAAAATTACTTGATAAGCTTCACGAATGGTCCTCGTTTGCTCGACACACTAGAGAGCGTCATCAAATTGGGAAAAACCTTAAGTGATAGGGTTTTGAAGACAAAAGTCAACTTTCCCGGGAAAGTCTACTAAAAAGTTCAAGGTCGAGAATTAAGAAAGGAATCCAGGAATATACTAAGAACTCCTACGAATCGCTCCCGTAGAGACCACGGAGACAATATCAGACTAGTTACAGCTTCCACAAATGTATTTAAATAATCATTCTTCCTGCAGTTAATACGCAAATGGAACTGGAAGGAGCCAGTAGGTTGTAGAATGGGTAGTGCCTCTGTCCGGTAGTTCAGTGTGTTGCACAGAATTCATGAAGGTGTACACATAGAATATAATGTTGCATATACAAAGTCCAGTCACATTAATGTGACCACCTGTCTAAAGCACGAATAACCACCTTTGCAGCGCAGACCGCTGCAGCACGTGCGGAAAGAGAGTTAAGGAGGTTCTGGGAGGTACCGCCAGGGATGTGTCGCCATGCCGGCTCTAACGCCGCGGGCAGCTGCGCTAGGTTTCTCGATTGAGGATCCATGACGCATACAGCCCGGTCGAGGAAGTTCCACAGATTATCGATTGGGTTTAATTCCAGGGAGTATGATAAACTCGTCCTGGTGCTTTTCGAACAACGCATGTGCCCTGCGACTTCTGTGACACATTCCAGTTCCCTCCCGGTAGGCGCTATCGTCCCGGGAGAAAACAAGTTGCGTATAGCAGTGTACATGGTCCCCAGAGATACATGCGTACTTGTGTTGATCGATTGCACCTTCCAGAATAACGATATCACCCAGAGAACGCCACAAAACATGCCGTAGACCATAACGCTCCCTCCTCCAGCCTAGAGCCTTCCGACGCTTATTACAGGGTGTTTGCTTAGAGACAGTTCACGAGCATAAAACATCGTTCGTCTGAAAAAGCCACCTGTCGCCACTCAGTGGACGTCCAGTTGCGGTACTGGCGTGCCAATTCCAACATTCGTCGCCGATGAACTGCAGACAATATGGATGCAGGAACAACACGCTAGATGCGGTGGGACATATGCAGCAATGTTCGCTGAACGGTCGTTGAGGAGCAATGTTGGTAGACCCGTGGTTCATCTGGGCGGTCAGTTACTCAACAGTTGCACGTCTATTCGCCCGTACGCAACTACGCAGCCGCTCTTCGTCCCAGTCACCTAAGGCCCGCGGTGCACTATAGTTGCCTCGGCGCTGGTTTTGTATAACGCTGTTTTGCCGTATACAGTATCCTTAATCACAGCGGCACACAAACATTTTATAAATCTAGCTGTTTTGGAAATGCTTCCACTCTTGGCCCGAAAGCCAATGATCAAATGGTTCAAATGGCTCTGAGCACTATGGGACTTAACATCTATGGTCATCAGTCCCGTAGAACTTAGAACTACTTAAACCTAACTAACCTAAGGACACCACACACATCCATGCCCGAGGCAGGATTCGAACCTGCGACCGTAGCAGTCACGCGGTTCCGGACAGAGGGCCTAGAACGGCGAGACCACCGCGGCCGGCGCCAATGATCGTGCCCTTCTGAACATCAGATAAGTCACTCCATTTCCGTATTATGACAACGATTGCACTGTGTTTCGTGTCCCCTACATCACATTTTATCCACCCTCGACTGCTAGTGCTGCCGCCTGCCGTCTGTGAGTGGTTGTTGCACGTTGACGTCCAGCAACGTACTTTTCCCGGTTCATATGAGCGAAATTTTGAGTAATTTAATGTGTCATCAAAGATTACTAGAAGCGAACGAATAAAATATCATCGTACTTCTCCTGTCCCATAATTCCCAGGATTTTAACCTATCTGCGTATCTGCCGTGCAGTGGTGATGTAGCCACAAGCAAACTTGAGGTATAAGACAAGCCACATCGCTCCAGGTCCCTGTAACAGAATAAATACTTCCCACTACGATTGACAGTTCGCTCTAACAAAACAAAAAAACTTCACACAGGACGAAACTCAATCCTGAAACTATTCCTTTCGCGTTATAAGTCAATATCTGTGTTCGTGTGACGGATCGGTACACAGTTTTTAATCTGTTGAAAATATTAATGACAGCGTAGTGTCTGTACAGAATGAAATACTCGTTATGAAAACAACTATGCCGGCCAGTGTGGCCGAGCGGTTCTAGGAGCTCCAGTCTGCAAGCGCGCAACCGCTACGGTCGCAGGTTCGAATCCTGCGTCGGGCATGGATGTTTGTGATGTCCATAGGTTAGTTAGGTTTAAGTAGTTGTAAGGTCTAGGGAACTGATGACCTCAGATGCTAAGTCGCATAGTGCTCACAAGGGAACCTCCCCATCGCACCCCCCTCAGATTTATTTATAAGTTGGCACAGTGGATACGCCTTGAAAAACTAAACACAGATCAATCGAGAAAACAGAAAGAAGTTGTGTGGAACTATGAAAGAATAAGCAAAATATACAAACTGAGTAGTCCATGTGCAAGATAGGCAACATGAAGGACAGTGTGAGGTCAGGAGCACCGTGTTCTCGTGGTTAGCGAGTGCAGCTACGGAATGAGAGGTCCATGGTTCAAGTGTTCCCTCGGGTGAAAAGTTTACTTTCTTTATTTTCGCAAAGTTATGATCTGTCCGTTCGTTCATTGACGTCTCTGTTCACTGTAATAAGTTTAGTGTCTGTGTTTTGCGACCGCACCGCAAAACCTTGCGATTAGTAGACGAAAGGACGTGCCTCTCCAATGGGAACCGAAAACATTTGATCGCAAGGTCATAGGTCAACCGATTCGTCCACAGGAAAACACTCTGATATTTCTATACGACACTGGTGACGGCATGTGCGTCACATGACAGGAATATGTTGTCGACCCACCTAACTTGTACACTTGGCGAATGGGTAAAAAGATTCTTCTACCTTGCCCGATTTAGGTTTTCTTGTGGATGTGATAATCACTTCTAAAAAAGTGATGAAAACATAAGCGTTTGTCACATAAACTGAAAATAAAAAATTAAACTTTTCACCCGAGGGAAGGCTTGAACCAAGGACCTCTTGTTCCGCAGCTACTCACGCCAACCACGGGACCACGGCACACCTAAGCTTAATCATTCATTGTTGTTGCATATCTTGCGCATGGACTACTCAGTTTGTATATTTTGCTAATTTTTTCATAGTTCCACACAACTTCTTCTTGTTTTCTCGATTGATCTGTGTTCAGTTTTTCAAGGCCTATCCACTGTACCAACTTATAACTAAATCTTATGGGGGTGCGATGGGGAGGTTCCCTTGTCAGAGCCATTTGAACCATTTGAGAGAACAAATAAGCTACGGCTGATCCATTCTCCTCCATATGCAATAAGCTTTTGAGGATTTTCCGGGTACGGGAAAGGAAAATACTTGGCGTTCATGAATGACTACAGCATATTCGATGTAGGGACCAAAAAGCTGAAGAGCGTTAGGAAGCGATAACAGGCTGGTATAGCTGACAGTTCAACTAACAACTGTCGAATGTCTAATGTTCCTAAGCAAGAATCAGTGAAATACTTACTATTATTATAATTATAGTTTATGTGCCGAGTTGATTTATATTGCTCGTCGATTACCGTGCAGTCTGTTAAATGCGGAGAAACACTAGAATATAGCTCTTTACTTCCTTTTCCGCGTATAAGTTTGCTCTGAAAAAGAAGAATTCTAGGTGATTACTTCAGATAAATAATCAACAAACGAAAAGTTTAATTTTCCTTTTTGCTGTTATTATTTGCGTTCTTGAATTACTGCAAGGTCACACACGCACTCGTACATTAATGATACGAATAATGATGCCGATAGTGATGTTGGGTAATGACTAGATATCGGAGTTTCTCGTAAATGCGTCCAATACAATTAGCAGATGAACGACAACTATCATCTCTGGTACTGTCCATAAAGCATATATATCTGTGGACTGGGCATAGCCCACTGCGTATGTTCTCACCATTAAACCGGGAAAAGTTATGCTATTTTGGGACGACGCTGCTTGCCTACAATTTGCGGTAATAGCGGAACTTGAAAATTGCACATATTCCCCTTGTTTTATATTCATTTCTGCTCGTTTGAACTTTAGTAACAGCTATGAAGCGTATTGTCGCTGCTATGGACGTAAAAAGAGGACCAGTTACTTTTCATAGATGTGTACAACAAGCATATAATTGTAAATGTCACATTAATATGAAGTGCTTTATATGTTGAAAAATATCAATACACTGTATTATAAAGTTTTGTATTGCAGAAATAATTTCTGCGAATCTATGGCCATGTGTTTTCGAGACAAGTGCTAGATAAATTTGCAAGTGTATTTGGGTAAACTGCCAGTCAGTGTATACATATTGGTGCTACCTTGATATGCAGATAAAATTTATACGTGAAAGTCTGATTAATTTCCTCCAATTTATCCACTTTCTCAAACCCTTGTTTGTATGTAAGTATTTCTGCATGAGACAGTTTCCTACACAGTCTCCTTGTAACTTCATTAATTAGAACAGATTCCATAATATGTGTAGGTACAGCAGAAAACGTAAAAAAAAATAAAGTTAGCTCTCACTCCCTTTATTACTCCAGAATTCGACTATCACTCTTCCATTTTTTTTATTTTTTTATTTTTTTGTGTACAGCATATGGTTTTACTTTTCTGATAAGATGGCGGAAAAATGTTATAGATATTTTACTTGTCTATAAAAAGCAGAAGGGTAAATAAAGACTAATTGAAGACAATAATGAACATGCAGGTGATGCAAATCCCTTACGGTATTTACTGTAACAATATTATAGTTACAAATGCGTTGTTTTTTCGTGACACTTCGGTGCCGTCTACTGTGTCATTGTAACGTAAGTAATTAGGGCAGAGATTCGATATTGTGAATAAGTGCAATAGAAAACGTAAAAAATATTGTTGGCTGTCACTTCTCATTCCGTTTCCAAAAAATCGTAAATAAAGTAGAATCTGAGCTATGATATAGTGGCGAGAAAGCACAATAGCACTGCAATTCACATCTTTCAGCCAACTTCAGTTCCTGGTATCTAATTGTTAAAACGTCCTTAAAACGCGTATACATAGTTTCACGATACTTCTGACAGAGATCTGTTTGCAGCAGTGAAGTAATAACACTCAAAATACTCTACGCGCTGAAAGGCCAAAAATGCGCCTTCCCAAAATCACGTGACTTGAGTTTCAGGAGATGTTGCGGACAGAATTCTCGTTCTGCGCTTCCTAATGCTCACTCCATAGATATTTATACCCTATGGCAAAGTGCTAATCCTTTTTATACTTGAGATCTATCACGTGAAATAAGTCCATTTAGAGATTTACTGACTTAATCCTAGCAATATCAACAAAGCGTCCTGAACTTGCAAATGTTAAAAATTAAGTTCACTGTCAAAAGTCACATCTACCTTTAAGGCTTAAATTTTGGGTTGTTGTTGTTGTGGTCTTCAGTCCAGAGACTGGTTTGATGCAGCTCTCCATGCTACGCTATCCTGTGCAAGCTTCTTCATCTCCCAGTACCTACTGCAACCTACATCCTTCTGAATCTGTTTAGCGTATTCATCTCTCGGTCTCCCTCTACTCTACAATTTTTACCCTCCACGCTGCCCTCCAATACTAAATTGGTGATCCCTTGATGCCTCAGAATACGTCCTACCAACCGATCCCTTCTTCTAGTCAAGTTGTGCCACAAAATCCTCTTCTCCCAAATTCTATTCAATCCCTCCTCATTAGTTATGTGATCTACCCATCTAATCTTCAGCATTCTTCTGTAGCACCACATCTCGAAAGCTTCTATTCTCTTCTTGTCCAAGCTATTTATCGTCCACGTTTCACTTCCATACCTGGCTACACTCCATACAAATACTTTCAGAAACGACTTCCTCACACTTAAATCTATACTCGATGTTAACAAATTTCTCTTCTTCAGAAACGCTTTCCTTTCCATTGCCAGTCTACATTTTATATCCTCTCTACTTCGACCATCGTGAGTTATTTTGCTCCCCAAATAGCAAATCTCATTTACTACTTTAAGCGTCTCATTTCCTAATCTAATTCCCGCAGCATCACCCGATTTAATTCGACTACATTCCATTATCCTCATTTTGCTTTTGATGATGTTCATCTTATATCCTCCTTTCAGGACACTGTCCATTCCGTTCAGCTGCTCTACCAAGTTCTTTGCTGTCTCTGACAGAATTACAATGTCATCGGCGAACCTCAAAGTTTTTATTTCTTCTCCATGAATTTTAATACCTACTCCGAATTTTTCTTTTGTTGACTTTACTGCTTGCTCAATATACAGATTGAACAACATCGGGGAGAGGCTACAACCCTGTCTTACTCCCTTCCCAACCACTGCTTCCCTTTCATGTCTCTCGACTCTTATAACGGCCATCTGGTTTCTGTACAAATCGTAAATAGCCGTTCGCTCCCTGTATTTTACCCCTGCCACCTTCATTATATGAAAGAGAGTATTCCAATCAACATTGTCAAAAGCTTTCTCTAAGTCTGCAAATGCTAGAAACGTAGGCCTGCTTTTCCCTAATCTACTCTCTAAAATAAGGCATAGGGTCAGTATTGCCACACGTGTTCCAACGTTTCTACGGAATCCAAACTGATCTTCCCCGAGGTCGGCTTCTACCAGTTTTTCCATTCGTCTGTAAAGAATTAGTGTTAGCATTTTGCAGCCGTGGCTTATTAAACTAATAGTTCGGTAGTTTTCACATCTGTCAATACCCGCTTTCTTTGGGATTGGAATTATTATATTCTGCTTGAAGTCTGAGGGTATTTCGCTTGTCTCATACATCTTGCTCAACAGATGGTAGAGTTTTGTTAGGGCTGGCTCTCCCAAGGCTATCAGTAGTTCTAATGGAATGTTGTCTACCCCCGGAGCCTTGTTTCGACTTAGGTCTTTCAGTACTCTGTCAAATTCTTCACGCAGTATCATAGCTCCCATTTCATCTTCTTCTACCTCCTCTTCCATTTCCATAATATTGTCCTCACGCACATCGCCCTTGTATAGACCCTCTATATACTCCTTCCACCTTTCTACTTTCCCTTCTTTGCTTAGAAGTGGGTTTCCATCTGAGCTCTTGTATTCATGCAAGTGGTTCTTTTTTCTCCAATGGTTCAAATGGCTCTGAACACTATGGGACTTAACAGCTGTGGTCATCAGTCCCCTAGAACTTAGAACTACTTAAACCTAACTAACCTAAGCACATCACACACATCCATGCCCGAGGCAGGATTCGAACCTGCGACCGTAGCAGTCGCGCGGTTCCGGACTGCGCGCCTAGTCTGCAATGGTCTCTTCAATTTTCCTGTAGGCAGTATCTATCTTACTCCTAGTGATACATACTTCTGCATCCTTACATTTGTCCTCTAGCCAACCCTGCTTAGCCATTTTGCCCTTCCTGTCGATCTCATTTTTGAGACGTTTGTATTCCTTTTTGCCTGCTTCATTTACTGCATTTTTGTATTCCCTCCTTTCATCAATTAAATTCAGTATCTCTTCTGTAGCCCAAGGATTTCTATTAGCCCTCGTCTTTTTACCTACTTGATCCTCTGCTGCTTTCACTATTTCATCTCTCAAAGCTACCCATTCTTCTTCTACTGTATTTCTTTCCCCCATTCTTGTCAATCGTTCCCCAATGCTCTCCCTGAAACTCTCTACAACCTCTGGTTCTTTCAATTTATCCAGGTCCCATCTCCTTAAATTCCCACCTTTTTGCAGTTTCTTCAGTTTTAGTCTACAGTTCATAACCAATAGAGTGTGGTCAGAGTCCACATCTGCCCCTGGAAATGTCTTACAGTTTAAAACCTGGTTCCTAAATCTCTGTCTTACCATTATATAATCTATCTGAGACCTTCCAGTGTCTCCAGGCTTCTTCCATGTATACAGCCTTCTTTTATGATTCTTGAACCAAGTGTTAGCTATGATTAAGTTATCTCTGTGCAAAATTCTACCAGGCGGCTTCCTCTTTCATTCCTTAACCCCATTCCATATTCACCTACTACGTTTCCTTCTCTTCCTTTTCCTACTATCGAATTCCAGTCACCCATGACTATTAAATTTTCATTCTCCTTCATTATCTGAATAATTTTGGGTTAGCTGAAAAATTTAAAACATTTATATATTCTGGTAGAAGACTTCATTAATAACAATATTTTTTTTCAAAATTTTAAAATATTAAGTACTAGACTTGATTACAGTATTTGTAAAACGTGGGCAAAGAAGTACCACCCCGTTTCTGCTTGGTAGTGCGAGGGTTAGAAATTCGTAAAAGTTTTAGTACGTAATAACAGCATAGTCAAAACTAAAAACTTACCATCTTAGTTACACGAAATAAATAAAAGATAATTTTATCACTATAAAAAGTTGCAGGCCTTCTACTTAATTTTCAAGATATTACACTTGTGAAAATAATTAAACACCATCACAAATCTTGAAAAAGGTTTCGCGAGATACTTTGCTTTGCATATCATTGGCAAGTATATTATAATCTTACACATCTGAAAAATGAGACTCAGTTTATTTCTATCCTCATATTTCACTATGTTCAACGCTGAAAACGCTGCCTCACATAGATAAGTTGGTCCAAAAAATAATAAAACATACGATGGCACTTTTACAATGTTAGGGTAGGTTTTTACACTCACTATCTTCCAAAGTTACCTTCATTGTATTATGACTTTCAGGAAATGTCATTTTGAAATCGAATTATTTCCTCTTCAAGTTCAGTTTCACTACAGGAGAAAAAGAGTACTAATTTTACTTGAAATATCTTCCACATCCACTTTGAGGAAAGTGTCTCATATTTAATTTCTGTAACTGCGGTAACCAGAGGTCAAGTTTTTGCATGCAACACTTTATAGAAGACATAGGAGTCATGTCAGTTTGGTTTTTTTCTTGTAGTTCTTTGTTTAACTCATTCAGTTTAACTGTCATATCGGCTACAAATTCCAGATCCAACAACCAATTCAAATCATGCAGTTTCGAGTAATCTTCCACTCTTTTCAGACACAAAATATTATCTCGCTGGCAGAAGGTCTCTAAATCTATTGAGGACCATACCTTTACTCAGCCACCGAAATTCAGTATGCAATAGCAGGTCTCCATACTGGCTGTCCAGTTCTTCTGATAGCACTCTAAACATTCTTCTCTGTAGTGATTGTGAGCAAATTGAATTCACAATTTTTTGTGATAATACTAATAACATGTGCAATTTTCAAAATACGTTCAGAGAGCAATTGCTAATTCACGATGCAATAATACTTAAAGAAAGGTGGAAAGATTCATCGTTCGCATAGAAGGTAAGAAATCCTTGTATTTTCCTACGATGCGTGGCGCTCAATCAGTAGTAATAGACGTGTTTCTGAATTGGCATACCATACTCAGAAATGAAGGATTTGAATGCATTGCAAAATTCTTCACCTAGTGCAGTGTCTTTCAAAGCCAGAATTGTAAGCAAGTCTTCTTTTACACAGAAATCCGAAAATATCATTCTTAGAAAAAACGTAACTTTGACTCGTGTAACGGCAGTGAGGAACACAAAGAGAATTGCAAATCTGTTATCATTTGACCTTTTATATTTTCATACATTAAACGTATTCGCAATTGCGAATATGGATAACCATCAGTTGTAAAATGGAGTGAAGACAGTGAAAATTTGTGCCGGATCGGGACTAACACCCAGATTTCTCGCTATCCGTGCACGAATCACGGCCCCACCCAAACTACCATACGTCGTCAGCCATGTGCCTATCGCCTGTAGTCGTACAGCATGGACGCATGTATGCATGCATGTCCGAAGGAACATTGCACAGTAATTCCGAATAACATAGGTACTGAAATATCGTATTTTTTTATTTTCTGCCATGAATTCCAATTTTCTTGCTGTAGTAGATCTTGACAGACGCATGTCTCCGATGGCTGATATAATCTCTGACTTGTTTTTGAATGTGTAAAACAAGGACTCACTAGCTGCCAGAAAGCGCTCCTTAACAACTGTGCCATCGTCAAATGGTTTTGCATGTTTCATCAGTACTTCAGATACACGAAATGACATTATCTTCGATGACATACTTTTTTGTGCAAGCTTTACAAAAAATGGCTGCTGTGACCGTAATTTACTTTTAAGATTTGAATGTTTCTTCCTCCCCAACTCTATACCAACAGCTGCTTCCAATTCGAAGTCTTTATGAACTGTTCTAAAACGGTGTTCTGTATCTCCCTTTTTAGGCATGGCTAAAGTAGCGTTACATCAAACATCATTATACAATTATCCTTACATGTTACAGTAGAGTCCCGTTAATCCGAACTAATTGGGACCGGACCTTGTTCGTATTACCGATTTGTTCGTATTAGCAGGAATTACGGTGACGAGTTTCTAGGATGAAGTATACCAAGCAGATAAGTAGGTACACGATGGTAACAAATGGGAACAAGTGTGGGAACAATGGCTCGCTCTCACTCCCTGCCTGCATTGTTGAGACCTTTATAGTGAGTGAGGTACACTGCCAGTTGGCTCGCAAAGCGCTTAGTTATGTTAGTTATCGATCGCTGGCACACGTAACAGTTGTATTGTATTCGTTCAGGTGTACTGGTGTACGTATTTTCGTCATGAGTAAACGGAAACATACAACGTTAACTCTCAAAGAAAAACTGAATGCTTTGAAGCTGTCAGACAATGGTGAGAATATATCTAAACTGGCAACGGAACTGAGTGTTGTGATTGGAAGAAGAACCGAGTGAAGCTTGAGCAATCCTGTGCAACGTCTTCGAGAAAAACACTCGAAATTCGGCAGACTTTGAAACAGTCCCAGTACGATGACGTGGATGAAGCTCTTTTCCTTTGGTTTACGCGGGCAAGAAAAAGGGGAACTGGAACACTGGTTCAGGAGAAGGCTGTTTACCTGAACAAGTTAATGAAGTTGATGAGTCTTTTAGTGCGAGTACGGGCTGGATGGACAGATTCAAGAAAGTCATGGAATCCGTCAGCTAACCATTACTGGAGAGAAGATTTCTTTTGACCGTGATGCAGCGAAGGAATACTAGGGTGAGTTTGAAAAAGTGATAAGAGAGGGAAAGTTTTCTCCCCAACAAATTTATAACGCTGACACGAGTCTGGCCTTAATTTTGGGGCATTGCCAACAATAAGCCTGGCATCAAAAGCAAAGACCATGCTCCTAGTTTTAATATGTGCAAATATCATTTGACTTTATTAGCGTGCTGCTGGTAATCACAAGCTGCCTTTAATGCTGATCGGCAAATCTGTCGGGCCCAGAGCTTTTAAAAACTGCAACATGAAGTCCCTGCCCGTATATTATCGCAACCAGAAAAAAACATGGATGGATGGTAAGCTGTTCAAAGAATGGTTTCACGGTCAGTTTGTTCCCTCTGTTCGACGGTTTTCTAAGGAAAATCATTTGTCTCCCCCTGCAATGCTTTTAATTGATAACACGCCATCTCACCCCAGCACTGAGGACTTATATGACGGAGAAATTGTGGCGAAGTTTTGCCGAATGTTGCACCACTTCCACAGCCAATGGACCAGGGCGTATTGCAATCATTAAAACTAATTTACAGAAAACAGTTTTTAAGAATGCTTATCCAAGATGATAGCATTCCTTTAGTGGACAAAATAAAAAAGACCAGTGTGAAGGATGTTTATTGGGCCGCTGAGGCATGGCAGAACATTTCAGAAAATACTCTGAGAAAATCGCGGAGTAAGCTGTGGACATCTCTTAAATTTCAGGACAAATGGTTCTGAGCATTATGGGACTTAACAGCTATGGTCATCAGTCCCCTAGAACTTAGAACTACTTAAACCTAAAATCACGAGGCAGAGAAAATCCCTGACCCCGCCGGGAATTGAACCCGGGAAGCCGGCCGCGATGGTCTCGCGGTTCTAGGCGCTCAGTCCGGAGCCGCGCAACTGCTACGGTCGCAGGTTCGAATCCTGCCTCGGGCATGGATGTGTGTGATGTCCTTAGGTTAGTTAGGTTTAAGTAGTTCTAAGTTCTAGGGGACTGATGACCACAGATGTTAAGTCCCATAGTGCTGAGAGCCATTTGAACCATTTTTTGAACCCGGGAACCCGGAAATTTCAGGACAGCCTAGTTGAAAATGAAGAGGAAAATCTACTACAAACAATACAGACAATCCCTGGATGTGAAGAAGCTAGTGAAGGAGACGCAGATGAATGATGGCAGCATGGAGCATGTGTGGAGAACCTTACTGACGCTGATTTAGTTGCTGCTGTGACTCAAGACCAGGAAGAAGTGGACTGCTGTGACGGAAATGACAATGAGCCTGAAAGCGACAAAGGACAGCTGGTGCCACACAGTGACGCAGCAGATGCCCTTGGTCTCGCGCTACGTTATTTGGAGCAACAGCCCACTGCTACACCAGCTCCTTTGTTGTTTATGAGACGATGGCGCAACTATTCGTTATATAACAGACTGTCTTCGCCGCGCGGGTTTAGCCGATAGCCGGCACGGTAGCTCAGCGTGTTCGGTCAGAGGGCTACGTGTTCTCTGTAATAAAAAAACTGAGTCAAGGAATCAACGATCAATTTGAAGGATGTCTTGTGACGTCCGCCCCGACCAAACGCAACGAACTATATCAAAAAAACAAAAAAAAGCGGTCTAGGGCGCTGCAGTCGTGGACTGTGCGACTGGTCCCGGCGGAGGTTGAGTCCTCCCTCGGGCATGGGTATGTGTGTGTTTGTCCTTAGGATAATTTAGGTTAAGTAGTGTGTAAGCTTAGGGACTGATGACCTTAGCAGTTAAGTCCCATAAGATTTCACACACATTTGAACATTTTCAGACTGTCTTCATTACGCCAAAAAATAATGACTGAGTTTTTGTCATCTAAAAAGTAGGGATAAAATGTCCCCTGTACTTTAGTAAGTTTGACAGCTTTTCTTTCATTGCTATGCATTGTTTAAACCTTATGTTTTCTTGCCAATTTTTCTAATACATGTTTACTGTACTGTGTAAATTAAAATAGTGTGCATGTACAGCAGTTTACTGCACAGTTTTCCATACTTAGACTAACATTTTTCATGTTCGGATTAACTGAACATTCGGATGACCGGGGTTCGGATTAGCGGGACTCTGCTGTGTAACAAAATACCGTTCTTCCCACTCACCATGGAAGTGGTGTTTTCCTGTGTTTAGTTGCACTCATTTTTCACAAACACGTTACTAAGTGTGAACTATAAAAGACGTGATCAGACAGAACGCGGTTTGCCGTCGCTGCATATGGCACAGCGAATGGCTGCGGCGTTCAGTGGCAAGCGACGCTACACAGGGAAGAGTCGCTGGCAGCTGACGGCTGACACAGTGCGGAAGCGGCCGAAATCTGATTAGGAACTAGTAAGTTTAGCGGGGTGCGACAGAACTGCCTCGTGTCGCTTCTGTCAAGTGCGCCAGAAAATGCACACAGCCGCTCCTGCCTGCGATGAATCTGTATTATGAAGGAAAAAAGATTGTTGCTCAAAAATGGTTCAAATGGCTCTGAGCACTCTGGGACTTAATATCTGAGTTCATCAGTCCCCTAGAACTTAGGACTACTTAAACCTAACTAACCTAAGGACATCACACACATCCACGTCCGAGGCAGGATTCGAATCTGCGACCGTAGCAGTAGCAGTCGCGTGGTTCCGGACTGAAGCGCCTAGAACCGCTCGGCCACCGAGGCCGGCGATTGTTGCTCGGTGTGAAAGTTAAAGCGGTGAAATGCAGATGGAGACGAAACAGACGAAGAAGGTTTACCGCCTACAAGTATCATTCGAAACACTCATTATCTACAAGCTGCTATTTTACAAAGCAGCTTATCTCGGACGAACGTTTTGAAAGATCGACTCATAAAGCGATGGCGATCGACCAGTCGATCGCGAGCGACAGGTTGAGCACACCTGTTCTATGGGATTGTCTCCGTCTCCGTAGAGAGTAAGATAACTGAGTGACCAGAGTGTCAAAAAAAATGGTTCAAATGGCTCTGAGCACTATGGGACTTAACATCTATGGTCATCAGTCCCCCAGAACTTAGAACTACTTAAACCTAACTAACCTAAGGACATCACACAACATCCAGTCATCACGAGGCAGAGAAAATCCCTGACCCCGCCGGGAATCGAACCCGGGAACCCGGGCGCGGAAAGCGAGAACGCTACCGCAAGAGTGTCAAAAACTACGTCGCTGCATTGTTACCGATCGCAAAGGACAACTATTGCACCTTAATAAAATGAACTTGCTAAGCAGGAGGCGAAAAAATGAAACTGAGGTACTATAATTGGGATGTCATTAGTCACACATACCAAGAAAGATAGGGAATCAAACAGAGATACTCACACAATAAGCCTTTCACTTTAGAGACAGGTATATTTATAGAAACAGGTTTTAGTATTTTCAAGTAAATTAAGAATTAAACAACCGTCATTCATTGACTCTTGAACTGAGTACAATAATTTTTTTAAAAATTAAGAGAAAAAAGTACTTGCATACATTACGTCAAAGCTGAAGAGGAACTGAGGATCATTATGATGAGTTACAAAAATCGTTGAATTTAAACGGCGTTACGAGATTATGAGTGGTTAATCTACCCAAATGTACATTAGCAGTTGAAAACTGGCTCTTATGTAGCAAATTTCGGATTTAACTCCATGCAGGTATCTGAGAAGACAGTGAAGTATGAAGAAAGATGCTGGCTGGCTAATTGAAGGTATGTTTAACACAGTGATGTGATCCTTGATAGCTCGGTTGGTAGTAGCAATGTCTCTTTTTTTTTAAAAAAAAAATCTGAAATGCGGACATAACTGCAGTCTGTCAGGCACTTTCGGTGAAGAGCCGATTAATTTCCATGTGAAATGGGATCAGTAAAGTTATCGAGATCGGAGTTTGGCCACCTCACAGGCAAAGCTGCTTTGGTGCAGACGCTCGCTGCGGAGTAGGAGATGGCGGCATGTGGCGTGCTAAGATTGTTCACTACTGATTGAAACAACTGAGTGAAAACAATCGATTCAGTCGGTTGTCGGAAAACAATGGTCTCATTCGGACAACCGGTTGGATTATTATTCATTCACTTCTTTCGCGTAAAACCAGTCTCTGGGACCAACCGAATGAAAACAGTCGACACAATCCGATGGTATTTTGCGTACTGAATGAATTATTCATTCTTGTTTTTTCAAGTGAAATGAGTATTTAGTTTTTCCGTCAGATTAAGCATGCATTCAATCGTTCATTCAATTGAAACCACTGTTTACTAATTTAGCTGATTGTGATATCCAGTTATTCTTCTGACTGAAACAAGTCTGTAGTACCTTCATCAGGTGCAGCAAAGCAATAAATACAAACTACGGTGCACGTACCCCGAGAAGGGTAGCCCCAACCGCACAGGTATATGCGAAGACATTTCAGTGGATACGCCATAGTTAAAATAAGCAATATACATATTCAATTTATTATGTGCTGAAAGACTAATTCTTCCTTTCACCATTTAAAACTTATAAACAGACTGTTGTGCATTAACAAGTTCCAGTTGCAATCGACAACGTGTAACTAAAGCTTCGTTGGGATTACAAAGCTGAGCAAGCATAAAAATTCTCTTTGCATTCCGTTTAAGTGAAAAGGAGTGATGATGTCCATTAATTAAAAACCATTTTAAAGCTAATTAAATATCATTTTAATCTACCTGGACGTCAGTGTGCTGCTGCTGCCAGGGCCAGGGAAGCAGACGTCGCGTGGAGGTAGGCAGTTACCACTAACATTACTGCACGCACACACACACACGCACACACACACACACACACACACACACACACACCGGCCACCGAGCCACCTCCTCGCGCAGGCTGCAACCCTTGCCCTGACAGCAGTAGGTGGAGGCTACGGCGGAGAAAAATCGGTTGTGTAAAAAACAGCCATCAAAGTTATTCACGCTACCATTGTTTTATAGTTAATAACGTATTTCCATGGCAACAGGACTCTGAGCATGCTGAAAGTGGATTCGTACGTGACTGCGTATGCGTGATTTCTCCTGCCGTTCAATATGCTAACTGCTGTTCGCACTTACTTGTCCGGTTTTTATATTTAGTCATATTTAAGCACACGGCTGGCCCTCATAAATCACGGAAAACTCTGCGATTTCATGAAGGAAAGTGCGTAGGACGGAAGAGGTAGCTTATGGATGACGGGAGGCTAAATAATATCACACCAGATTTCCGGGAAGTTAATTAACGTCAGCGGTAGCCTTCGGCAATAATCCCTTGAGCTCTTTAGAAGTTTTTGCCGGACGTTTTCCGCTTGAAAACAAGGAACAGTAATTCCTGGAGAAAGTATCGAGACTGCTCGCTTCAGCTCCTCCTTGACCTGCCAATTCGGGGAAACAAAACGAAAGCGTTCAAATCACCGCCACGGAATTTTTACTTGCAAAGCTAACGCTTCCTGGTATAAGACCTCTTGTACTTCACGTCATTAAATAAATGAAGCGTTTCACGCAAGTGAGTATTACCTACCAACATTATTTTTACGAACGAAGTTAATTTACAGCTGAGCACCCTTCTAAACAGAGGTTTCAGGCACGAAGGCTGCTTAGACGCAAATACGAAGTTGATTGGTACTTTGCCGTAGGACACTGATTAGCCAGTATGAACACAACGCATATACTCGTACGATCAGTCAAGTAAGTGCCTCACAAACGGGTATTCGAAGGACGAAATACCAGTCACAATTTGAAAACAAAAGTAGCGTTCATAAATATAGTCCTTTGTAATCGTCCTTACAGCCTTGCAGGACGTGTTAACCACGTTATAGAAGAGCAGCTTTATGAGGACCGTCAATGGACGAATAAACGTCGAATGCATGCAATGCTTCGCAAAATGCGTTTCTTTTGTACTCTAGCAAAGGTAATTGTTACTACGTTATTTAGGTGGTTACATATACAGGGTGAGTCACCTAACATTACCGCTGGATATATTTCGTAAACCACATCAAATACTGACGAATCGATTCCACAGATCGAACGTGAGGAGAGGGGCTAGTGTAATTGGTTAATACAAACCATAAAAAAATGCACGGAAGTATGTTTTTTAACACAAACCTACGTTTTTTTAAATGGAACCCCGTTAGTTTTGTTAGCACATCTGAACATATAAACAAATACGTAATCAGTGCCGTTTGTTGCATTATAAAATGTTAATTACATCCAGAGATATTGTAACCTAAAGTTGACGCTTGAGTACCACTCCTCCGCTGTTCGATCGTGTGTATCGGAGAGCACCGAATTACGTAGGGATCCAAAGGGAACGGTGATGGACCTTAGGTACAGAAGATACTGGAACAGCACATTACATCCACATGCTAACAACTTTTTATTGGTCTTTTTCACTGACGCACATGTACATTACCATGAGGGGTGAGGTACACGTACACACATGGTTTCCGTTTTCAATTACGGAATGGAATAGAGTGTGTCCCGACATGTCAGGCCAATAGATGTTCAATGTGGTGGCCATCATTTGCTGCACACAATTGCAATCTCTGGCGTAATGAATGTCGTACACGCCGCAGTACATCTGGTGCAATGTCGCCGCGGGCTGCCACAATACGTTGTTTCTTATCCTCTGGGGTTGTAGGCACATCACGGTACACATTCTCCTTTAACGTACCCCACAGAAAGAAGTCCAGAGGTGTAAGATCAGGAGAACGGGCTGGCCAATTTATGCGTCCTCCACGTCCTAGGAAACGCCCGTCGAACATCCTGTCAAGGGTCAGCCTAGTGTTAATTGCGGAATGTGCAGGTGTACCATCATGCTAATACCACATACGTTGACGCGTTTCCAGTGGGACATTTTCGAGCAACGTTGGCAGATCATTCTGTAGAAACGCGATGTATGTTGCAGCTGTTTGCGCCCCTGCAATGGTTGGTTGAAATGGCTCTGAGCACTATGGGACTCAACTGCTGTGGTCATAAGTCCCCTAGAACTTAGAACTACTTAAACCTAACTCACCTAAGGACATCACACACATCCATGCCCGAGGCAGGATTCGAACCTGCGGCCGCAGCGGTCGTGCGGTTCCAGACTGTAGCGCCTTTAACCGCTCGGCCACTTCGGCCGGCGGCCCCTGCAATGAAGTGAGGACCAATGAGGTGGTCGCCAATGATTCCGCACCATACATTTACAGTCCACGGCCGCTGTCGCTCTACCTGTCTGAGCCAGCGAGGATTGTCGACGGACCAGTAATGCATGTTCCATAGATTCACTGCCCCGTGGTTTGTGAAACCCGCTTCATCGGTAAACAGGTAGAACTGCAACGCATTCTCTGTTAATGCCCATTGACAGAATTGCACTCGATGGTTAAAGTCATCACCATGTAATTGCTGACGTAGCGACACATGAAACGGGTGAAAGCGGTGACGATGCAGTATGCGCATGACACTACTTTGACTCAGTCCACCGGCTCTCGCAATGTCCCGTGTACTCATGTGTGGGTTCATGGCAACAGCAGCTAACACGCCAACTGCACCCGCTTCTCCTGTGACGGGCCTGTTACGGACCCGTTTGCGTGCTAAGACCATACCTGTTGCATACAGTTGGCGGTAGATGTTTTGCAATGTGCGGCACGTTGGATGCTCTCTGTCCGAGTACCGTTCTGCATACACCCTGCATGCTTCAGCTGCATTTCGTCGACACTCGCCATAGATGAGTATCATCTCCGCCTTTTCAGAGTTCGAATACACCATGGTCACAGTTCCTACAACACTACACTATCACAGACGTCTGGTAACACGATGTACTACAGTTGGTCTGCGTGCGGAGACGAATGCAGAATAACAATAGCAGCAAGCGCTACATGTGGACACTGCGACAGCTAGACCAAACCACAACAGTGCACTACAGCCACACTCGTAAACACGGTCGTCATCGTAAACATGTCCCTGCAGATGCTGCTCGCCGACCGTGGCCCGTGTTTTTTACAACACGCAACTGAAAGTCGGAGGTTTCAAGTGTCAACTTTAGGTTACAATATCTCCGGATGTAATTAACATTTTACAATGCAACAAACGGCACTGATTACGTATTTGTTTATATGTTCAGATGTGCTAACAAAACTAATGTGGTTCCATTTAAAAAAACGTAGGTTTGTGTTAAAAAACATACTTCCGTGCATTTTTGTATGGTTTGTATTAAACAATTACACTAGCCCCTCTCCTCACGTTCGGTCTGTGGAATCGGTTCGTCAGTATTTGATGTGGTTTACGAAATATATCCAGCGGTAACGTTAGGTGACTAACCCTGTATAGTAATTATCAGGGTCTCGGTAAATTACAGACGCTCTTCCTTCCAACAGACGCTCGAGAGCTGAACATATTATTTCACTTGTTTGATTCAAAAATGGCTCTGAGCACTATGGGACTTAACATCTATGGTCATCAGTCCCCTAGAACTTAGAACTACACCGCACGACCGCTACGGTCGCAGGTTCGAATCCTGCCTCGGGCATGGATGTGTGTGATGTCCTTAGGTTAGTTAGGTTTAAGTAGTTCTAAGTTCTATGGGACTTACGACCACAGCAGTTGAGTCCCATAGTGCTCAGAGCCATTTGAACCATTTTTGAACTTAGAACTACTTAAACCTAACTAACCTAAGGACATCACACAACACCCAGTCATCACTTGTTTGATTCTATAGCTCGGTTCATTTCCGGGTATATACCAATATTTTTCCGGTAGTCTCCACATCTGATAGAAATTTGTGAGATGAACTTCGTAAAATCCTCTGAAAACATAAAAATTGGGTCCATTATTCGCGGCTTCATCTGACTGTCACATTAGAAGACACAAACTAGGCAAATATACAAGCGATGGAAAATCCGCCAAGTGAGCTGAAGGTGGCCATAAGTAATAAAAGTATTTGTAAGAAGAAACTGAAAACATTTTTGCTTTACAACTTGTTCTACATACAACTAAAAAGAACTTCATAGCTCAGATTAGGTATATAACTACACTTTTTATGGGGAACACCAATTTATGGGGAACACCTACCTGCTATAAAGAATCAGTATGTGATCTCTTGGAATCTAAGAAAGCCTCTATAGAGTTCTGACACATCTCAATCCACATGGTTTGCACGCGACTCCACAATACATGAACTGTGGTTTTTGGATGATGGTGGCTCGAACGTTGTCGATCAAACACATCCGAGAAATGTTCGATATGCGACACGTCAGGCGATCGAGCAGAGCAAGAAGCAGTAACTGAGAACGGCATCATACCGTGGTGCTTTCATACTGTGTGGTCCAGTACCCTTTGGTAATTGTGTATAGTCAATTTAATCAGCTTGTTAAAACATACTTTAACAGAGTATCCTGCATGAGCCGAAATCCAATACAATTACAAACTGTTTTAGTGGAGACCGATAGCCCGCATCTCGTGGTCGTGCGGTAGCGTTCTCGCTTCCCACGCCCGGGTTCCCGGGTTCGATTCCCGGCGGGGTCAGGGATTTTCTCTGCCTCGTGATGGCTGAGTGTTGTGTGATGTCCTTAGGTTAGTTAGGTTTAAGTAGTTCTAAGTTCTAGGGGACTGATTACCATAGCTGTTAAGTCCCATAGTGCTCAGAGCCATTTGGAGACCGATAGTATCTTGCACGAGCCGAAATTCAATGAAATTACTAACTGTTTTAGTGGAGACCGATACATTGACGCTTTGTGATTCACATGCTGATACTGCGCCGTTCCATATCAGCGAAGCACACCAGCGTTTGCTCACTCCCTTTGCCTTTTAAGCACTAGACTGGTAGGATACAACCTGCATATATTTGCTGGTTTTCCTAGGTTGGAGGAGCCACTCCAGAGGCTCGTCGAGGAATTACACGCCGCAATCGGAGAAAAGAGTAAACAGGCCACATTAAACTCGAAGGAGAACATTCGTACTGGAAGATCAGAAATCGTATGGTTCTATATTTAGTCTCATTTATCAACGGTAGCAAAGTGCTACAGGAAGAAAAATGGCTGTAACAAGAGGTCGATTGCAGCAACCCCTTACTCCGATTGAAATATGCTGTACCTGATGAAAAATTGAAGCACCCGAAGAGGGAGAAGGAAACGAAATAAATGTTCACGGGTTGAGACGGCGATCCTCCCTTGTTGTGGTCAGACATGGTCAGCCAGAACCTTGACGACGTGTATGCATGTCCTTACATTCCCATGCAGTCCAACATCGAGCCACCGCCACATCCGAATGCCCCTCAAATTTGGATATTGCACGATTCGACCACACGATGAAATGGAAACCTACACTAAAGCCCCTTTGAAATTCTCTCCGGTGATCATAAGGCTGTCTATCCCAAGTACGCGACATTTCTATGTCCTTCACAGTGGTCACTCAATATCTGACGAATTCATGCCCCTTACATACTGTATCAGGCCTGGTAACAACATTAAAAACGAACAGCACTAACGCATTCTGGTGGTTGATTTATCTATTTATGTCTACAGATACACTGAAGAGCCAAAGAAAGTGGTACACCTGCCTAATATCGTGTAGGGCCCCCGTGAGTACGCAGAAGTGCCGCAACACGACGTGGCATGGACTCGACTAATGTCTAAAGTAATGCTGGTGGGAATTGACACCATGAATCCTGCAGGGCTGTCCTTAAATCCGTAAGCGTACGAGGGAGTGGAGATCTCTTCTGAACAGCACGTTGCAAAGTATCCCAGATATGCTCACTTGTGTTCACGTCCGGAGAGTTTTCTGGCCAGCGGAAGTGTTTAAACTCAGAAGAGTGTTCCTGGAGGCACTCTGTAGCAATTCTGGGCGTGTGGGATGTCGCATTGTCCTGCTGGAATTGCCCAAGTCCGCCGGAATGCACAATGGGCATGAATGGATCCAGGTAATCAGACATGATGCTTACGTACGTGTCACCTGTGAGAGTCGTATCTAGACTGTCAGGGGTCCCATATCACTCCAACTGCACACCCCCGCACACCATTATAGAGCTTCTACCAGTTTGAACAGTCCCCTGCATGTCAGGATTCAAGAGGTGGTCTCCATACCCGTACACATCCATCCTCTCGATACAATTTGAAACGAGAGTCGTCCGACCAGGCAACATGATTCCAGTCATCAACTGCCCAATGTCAGTGTTTAATCGGCAAACAACTGTATGGCGCATATAGGAAGTACTTTGTACCATTTATAGTCATTTGCTTTCCTGTTCAACTCGCAAGTGGCGCTAGAGAAAAGTGATTGTCGGCATGCCTCCGTACGAGCTCCGATATTTCTTATCTTGTGTTCGTGTTCCTTACTCGAGGTATACGTTGGCGGCAGGAGAAGCGTTCTGCAGTCAGCTTCAAATGCCGATTGTCTGAACTTTGCCGATAGCGTTTCACGAAAAGAACGTCGTTTCCCTCCAGAGAGTCCCATTTGAGTTCACGAAGCATCTCCGTAATACTCGCGTGATGATCGAAACCACCGGTAACAAATCTAGCAGTACGCATCGGAATTGCTTTGACGTATTCCTGAATCCGATTTGGTGGGGATCTCAAACACTCGAGCAGTAGTCAAGAACTGGTTGCACACTTCGTCTCTTCTATAGGTGAGCTACAGTTTCCTAAAATTCTTCCAATAAACTGAAGTCGACCATTTGCCTTCGCTACTACCGTCCTCACGTGATCGTTCCATTTCATTTCACTTTGCAGCGTTATGACTAGATATTTAATCGACGTGACTGTGTCAAGCAGCACAATAGTAACGCTGTATTCAAACATTTCAGGATTGTGTTTCCTATTCATCTGCATTAACTTACGTTTCCCTACATTTAGAGCATGCTGCTATTCATTAAGCAACTAGAAAATTTTGTCTAAGTCGTATTATATCCTCTTAAACTCACGCAATGACGACACCTTAGTGAACACCACAACGTCATCAGCAAACTGCCGCAGAGTGATGCTCACCCTTTCCGTCAGATCATTTATGTATACAGAGTACAAGAGCGTCCTATCACACTTTCCAGGAACACTCCTGGTCTCTGTGAGACCTTAACTTTTCCCGGCGAATTGAATGTTCAAATAACTTACGGATTTGCTTCCTCCTTGCAGTTGTGCCTTGAGAATGGCAGGGTGTGCTCCCCTCGAAATATGGGCGGTGGTCGACGACGTCACCCGGTAGCAAACCCGTAAGTTATTTTGAACACTCCTAGTCTCTGATGAACACTCTAAGTCGAAGCAAACGTACTGCTATTACTTAGGAGGTCCTTCATTAACAGCCTGCGGTAGGGCACCACGTCAAACGCTTTTCGGAAATGTAGGAATATGGTACATGCCTGATGCCTTTCATCCATAGTTTGCACGATTTCATGAAAATAAAGGGTAAGCTGAGGCTCGCACGAGTGTTGCTTCGTAAATCAATGCTGATTTGTTGCAGAAGCTCTTCTGCCACAAGAAAATTTTTTATAGTCCAACTCAGCATATGTTCAAGAATTCTGCAGCAAACCGATGTTGAGGATGTTGGTGCGTAATTTTGCGTGGCCGCTCTTTTACCGTCTTATGTACGGAAGTCACCCACGCTTTTATCCAGTGGCTTGCGACTTCGGACTGGACGAAAGACTCTCGATAAATGCAGCCTCAGTAAGAGGCCTCTGTAAAACCGAACTGGGATCCATCCGGATCTGGTGACATGCTTGCTATGAACACTCTCAGTTGCTTCTATGCGCCAGATTGCCTATTAATACGTCCTCCATACGGGAGCCTATGCAACAGTCAAACGATGATATGTTTGTACAATCCTTCTGCGTGAATGATTTCTTAAACGTGAAATTTAAAACGTGAGCTTTCATTTTGCACTATTCTGTTGCCTCACCTGATAAGTCAGTGAGTGACCGGACAGAAGCCTTCGAACCGATTAGCTATTCTATGTAGGATTAGAATTTTCACGACTTCTTGGCAAGATGGTGTGACGGTGGAAGTTCGCGCATCGATCTTTTTACGGACGCTCGAATTTCTATTAACTTTTGCCTGTCGTCATTTTCGCGTTCTTTTTTCAACCGAGAGTTCAGAAGTCTCTGCTTTTCGGCATTTTTCGAATTTTGTTATTAAAACACGACGGGTCTTTCCCATTCTTAATCCACATAACTGGCACATGCATCTCCAAAGTATGATTTACAATCAGTTCAAACTTTGTCCACAATTCCTCTGCGTCCATCATACTGGAACTGAACTATGTCAGTTTATTGTCTAAGAGAGATGCCAACAACTGCTTATCTGCTCTTTCCAGCGAAAATACTCCCCTTACCAACTTGATGACTTTATTATCGTCATCAACGGCCGTCGCTATGATTTCATCATGATCACCAATCCCTGTCTCTATACTGACACGATTGATAACATCAGTCGTATTTGTAGCTAGAAGATCTAAAATATTTCAAGTGTGTGTAGGCTGTCGAACTATCTACTCAAAACAGTTTTCGGAAGACGTGTTCAAAACTACTTCACAAGACTGTTCCAGTCTATACTCGGTACGTTTACGTCGCCTCCAACTAATATTGCATGTTAAGGGTGTTTCCGCGCTACTGAGCGTAGGCTTTCTTTGAACGATTCTAAAACTGTCACCGCGAAATCGGTTGGCCTGTGAAAAGATCCGATAACTAAATTGAGTTCACCTAAGCCTGTTACTCGCGTCCAGATGACCTCACAGTTAGACTCAATTTCGATCTCGATGGCATAATATTTTTCTCGACTGCAATTAACACTCTCCGTCTTACGCCGTCTGTTCTGTCTTTTCGATAAAATTATCAATCCTCGCTAAATATTTCAGAGATTTTTACTTCAGGTTTCAGTCAGCTATCGGTTCCGAGAATAATTTGAGCGTGACAATTTTTGTGGAGTGCAGTAAATTCAGGCTCATTGTTACCATTACTTCGACAGTTTGCTGTTAAACTTTCGACTGTAGAAGTGTCTTTACTTTGCACGCGGACTGATTATCGACTTGCAGACGTACGCTAGAGGACCCCTAACTACCGATTAGTCTAAAAACCCCATATCGACTCCTCAAGTACTCTGCTATCCGAGAAGCTGCATCCTTTCTGTAGCACATCCCCGACCTATCAAGTTGAGTCCTGAAACTCTTCAACGCTTAGGACCCCCATAGTGATGAAAGGAAAAAGTATATCGCTTACTACATTTTCGCTGTTCTGCGGTAAATCTATCGCAAGAGTGACGCTCTAATTTATTACTTATTTATTACTCACTATATTCTCGGCACATTTTGCAGACAGTATTCCTACATACTGCTGAATGTATAAGAAAAATTATATCATTGTAAGGCCCATAGATCAGGAGATATTACTTCAAATACAGACAAACGGCCGCATCATGCATGGCGTTTCAATTTATTTCTTCTTTGCTACTAAGTCTATTCACAGCACATTTCACAGTAGCCACACATACCACTAGATGTACCTGCAAAATTATATCACTTTACAGCACATAGTTGAGGAGACACGACGTCATAAACATTGAGCTGCGTGAAAATGAAACGATTTCAACCAAATTTGGTAAACAGACTAGTTTCAATTTGGAAAGAAATACTGTGGGAGTAAGAAACACCAGCCTCCTATTGCGGAGGTCGTGATAATGTGGAGAGAGAAGGGAGAGGATGAGAGGGACAGATAGCGAGGCGTAAGGAGGAGGGGGGCACAGATAGAGGGGAGAAGAAGATGCACAGAGAGAGGGGGAGGAGTAAACTGAGAGAAAGAGGGGAGAGGAGGAGATGGACACAGAGAGCGGACAAAGAAAGGGAAGAGGAGCAGATGAACAGTGAGAGACCTGAGGAGCAGATGGACAGGGCGAGGGGAGGGTGGTAGATAGACAGAGAGAGGAGAGATGAGGGGATCCACAAAGAGAGGAGAGGAAGAAGAGATAGTACTGGGGGGAGAAGGAGATATGGACAAAGGGACGAGGAGCAGATGGACAGAGTGGGAGGAGCATATGAACAGATAGAAGGGGAGGAGGAGGTGGACAGAGAGAGGGTGAGGAGGGGATGGACAGAGACAGGGGGAAGGACTAGGTGGACTAACAGAAGATTGGAATAAATACATACCCAGGGGCGCAAGGAGCTCAGCTAGTACTTTATAAGGGACTAAAGGCGAAACAGGAGTAGTGGCAATGAAACAGGTGTTCAGTATGCCTTCGATTATCACCAGGACAGGAGTTTCGGCATTTTTCCTGATCCTTTGAGCATCCTATCCTGTAACAGACGCGAATGTTTCTGTGAGGTACAGTAGAGCACAAACTTAATGGAAATCGTTACTTCAGCTGCCCCTGATCAGGATTTATTTGCATTTTTAATGAGTTTATTTTCGTTTCTCTTTGCAATACGCGCTTTCTCTTGAAGAGCTGTATGGCCCACACGAATACCGTTCTCATCAACACTTGCACGTTTTATGTCTCACGTTTGTTGCTGTTTATCGCATCCGCAGTTACATACAACTGCTATTATACGCCTATTAAAGTAGAATATGTCGTTGCTGCATTAACTAAACGTCTAGTAATGTCTCGTTGCTGGTTTTACCGAGTCCCGGAAAACCTCTGGACATTAATTCACTAGTGAAATGTGAAAACATGTAGGCTAACCCCGTTTGGAATTTATTTCTATCTACTGCAACGTTTCATTCCGGCAAACAGCAAATGCGACGTGAGATATTCGTAGTAAATCTCCAGTTTCCTTTACATGTACGCCGCAAAAAGTAAGAACGAAAACTTGAGAGGAATTATCGATTATCTCTTTCGAATAACAGAATATACACTGACGGGAAAAAATCGCAACACCAAGAAGGAGTGGTGTGACATAAACGAAAGTTGGTAGGAGTATTTCTACAGCTGAACGACGATGTCTATTCAATTTTCGCCCCAGTCGCATAAGAATGGCGCTAGTCGCGCCACTATGATGATGCAAAACATGTTTGCTTTAAATACACGCTGTAACGTTCGTGAGCGATAGTTATCTTTGAGATTGGACGCGGTGAGTAGACGTTAGTCAAGAATGTTTTTTAAGGAGACAGAGACACCATTATCAACATCTCACTGAGTTTAAACGAGGTTGTGTAATAAGGCTACTAGAAGCTGGATGTACCTTCCGTGATATTGCAGACAGATTTGACAGGATTTACATGACTGCTCGCAGCGGTGGTCACGGGAATGCACACAGTCGCAAGAAGACCGAGCTACGGACGGCCACGTGGGAAGCCATTACAGAGGGAGAAAACCATAATATTCGGTGTATGGCTCTGGTGCATCGTACTGCATCTGCAGTAGCAATTTTAGCAGTAGTTGACACTACAGTGACACAACGAACTGTTACTAATCGGTGAGAGCGAGGTGGCGCAGTGGTTAGACACTGGACTCGCATTCGGAAGGACGACGATTCAATCCCGCGTCCAGCCATCCTGATTTAGGTTTTCCGTGATTTCCCTAAATCGCTCCAGGCAAATGCCGGGATGGTTCCTTTCAAAGGGCACGGCCGACTTCCTTCCCCGTCCTTCCCTAATCCGATGAGACCGATGACCTCGCTGTCTGGTCTTCTTCCCCAAAACAACCCAACCCCAACTAATCGGTGACACCAAGGACAGCTCCGAGCCAGACGCCGTGACTCCAAACCACTGCCGTTTGCGACTTCAGTGGTGATAAGCGAGAGCTCACTGGAGGGCAGTGTGGAGAAGTGTAGGGTTTTCTGATGATAGCTGGTTCTGCCTCGATGCCAGCGAAGGCCGTGTGGTGATTACAAGGGGGCCAGTTAAGAGCCTGCAACTAACCTGTCTGCATGCCAGACACACGGGACCTACACCTGGAGTTTATGGACTGCAGTGCGATTTCTTATGACAGCAGGAGCACTCTCGTGGTTACCCCACGCATCCTGACTGCAAATCTGTACGTCAATCTGGTGATTCGACCTATTCGAACGACTACTCCAGCGTCATCCACAACCAGTATTAAACGTCCACATATTGACCGACCAAGTGCTACAGGTATGGAATTCTATCCCACATACTAACATGCAGAACCTGTACATCACAATGTATGCATGTATGCATGACTGCATTCAACATTTTGACGGTAACACCAGTTATTAATGTACCAGCATTTCACATTTGCAGTGACTCATGTCGCGCTTATCTGTGATCACTTACCTGGACAAATGTATTCCCGAAATTTTATTAATCTACAGTAATTATTTTTTGGAGTGGCAATTCTTTTCCCGTCAGTTTATACTGATGCGCCAAATCATTCTGAGCGCTTTCCATCGCGAGACTAAATGCCGTTGGTGGCATTGCGGGCACGTGACGCGGTAAGGAAAGTATATAAGCTGAGCAGCGATGAATGGGGAATCCTTCTAGCGACGATAAGGGCCACAAATGGGAAAGTCCACTGATTTAAGCGACTTGACAAAGAGCTGATCGTGACTGGCCGACACTTGGGAACGAGCATCTAGGTAACGGCGGACCTAATTGTCTATTCGGGTGCTGCTGTCGTGAGCATCTGTGGAAAGTGGTTAAACGATGGTGACCGCTAGTAGGTGATAAGGTGATGCACGTTGACGTCTCATCACACGACATGGGGGTCGGACGCTTGCCCGTCCTATAAAACAAGACTGGCAGCAGTCTGTGGCAGCTGTGACTGCAAAGTACATTGCTGGTTGAGATAGAAGTGTTTCGGAGCACACAGTTCAGCACACGTTGTTTAGCATGTGGCTCCACGGTAGGTGCCCCCTACATGATCCAAAGGTATCTTCAATTACGATCGCTGTAGGCAGAGGATCACCGAAATTTGACCGTGGATCAAAGGAAAAGTATCGCCTTGTTTCTTGTTACACCACTAGATTCGTGTTTGGTGCACATAAGCCGTCACCCAGGCGAATGGTTCTTCGAAACATGCACTGTGCCTCGGACGCCAGTCGATGGGGTGACTTTCATCTGGGCTTCCATGTGACCTGCGGTAGTAGTCGAAGGCACCGTGACAGCTGTAGCCTATGTGAACATTATTGCGGGCCACCTGTATCCCTTAATGCTTTATGTCTACTCTGATGGCGATTGCATCTTCCAACAGGATAACACCGTCCACGTCATAAGGCGACACTCACGCCACAGTGGTTTGAGGATCATGATAGTGAACTCACTTTGATGTCTTGACCACAAAATTCGTCTGATACGGACGTGATGGAATACATTTGTGGCACTATCGAGAGCCTACTGTTCGCCCACAAACTACCAGTATGTAATTTACGAGAATTTCGTGACCTGTGCATAGATATCTGGTACCCATAACTTCAGACACATATGAATTTATTTATTTTATTTATTTACACTTCAAGTTCCGTAGGACCAAATTGAGGAGCAAATCTCCAAGGTCATGGAACATGTCTGTACTTGAAATTACTACATAAAAGTAATAACATACAAAAATAATATATTTCTGAACCGGAAAAAAGTCAGTCCACAAGTTTAAGTAAACGCAATCAACAATACAACAAGAATGAGCATAATTTTTCAAGGAGCTGCTCGACAGAACAGAAGGAGTGACCCATGAGGAAATTCTTCAGTTTCGATTTGAAAGCGCGTGGATTACTGCTAAGATTTTTAAATTCGAGCGGCAGCTTATTGAAAATCGATGCAGCAGTAAACTGCACACCTTTCTGCACAGGAGATAAGGACGTCCGATCCAAAAGCTGGTATGATTTCTGCCGAGTATTAACTGAGTGAAAGCTGCTTATTCTTTCGAATAAGCTAATATTGCTAACAAGAAATGATAGTAAGGAATATATATACTGAAAGGCCAATGTCAAAATACCCAGACTCGTGAACCGGGGTCGACAAGAGGCTCGCGAACTTACACCACTTATTGCCCGAACCGCCCGTTTCTGAGCCAAAAATATCCTTCTAGAATGGGAATAATTACCCCAAAATATAATACCATACGACATAAGCGAATGAAAATAAGCAAAGTAGACTAATTTTCGTGTCGAACGATCACTCACTTCAGATACCGTTCGAATAGCAAAAATGGCAGCTTTAAGTCTTTGAACAAGGTCCTGAACGTGGGCTTACCACGACAATTTACTATATATCTGAACACCTAGAAATGTGAACTGTTCAGTTTCATCAATCATTTGCCCATTCTGCGAAATTTAGCGTTAGTTTATTTTCTACAAGCCGTGAACTTAGGTCACGAACTGCACTATTTGAAACTGGGCCAATGTTGCAAACAACATTCTTTACTACCAAGCTAGAGTCATCAGTAAACAGAAATATTTTAGAGTACCCATAACACTAGAGGGTATATCATTTACATAAATAAGGAACAGGAGTGGCCCCAACACTGATCCCTGGGGCATCCCCCCACTTGACTGTACCCCACTCAGACCCCACATCACAGCCATTCTCAACATTGTGAATAATGACCATTTGCTGTCAGTTGCTAAAGTAAGAGGTGAACCAATTGTGAGGTACTCCCCAGATTCCGTAATGGTCCAACTTCTGGAGCAAAATTTTCTGATCCACACAATCAAACGCCTTAGGTAATTAAAAAAATATGCCTAGCGTTCAAAACTTTTGTTAACCCATCCAGTGCCTCACAGAGAAAAGAGAATACAGCATTTTCAGTTGTTAAACGACTTCTAAAGCCGAACTGTACATTTGATAGCAAATCGTGTGATATAAAATGATCAATTATCGTTACATACACAGCCTTTTCAATAACTGTAGCAAACACTGATGGCATAGAAATAGGTCTAAAATTGTCTACATTATCTTTTCCCCCCTTTTTATAAAGCGGCTTTACTACTGAGTACTTTAATCGTTCAAGAAACTGACCATTCCTAAAGCAAAAATTACAAATATGGCTAAATACAGGGCTATCATGTGCAGCACAGTACTTTAATATTCTGCTAGGCACACCATCATATCTATGAGAGTCCTTAGTCTTCAATGATTTAATTATTGACTCATTCTCCCCCTTGTCTGTATCACAGAGGAGTATTTCAGATATCGATCTCGAAAAGGCATTTGCGAAGAAAGTTATATGATTCCCTGTAGAAACTAAATTTTTATTTAATTCACAAGCAATGTCCAGAAAATGATAGCTAAATACTGTACATGTATCTGATTTATCAGTAACAGAAATACTTTTACTACGAACTGACTTTGTATCGTCGGCCTTGTGCTGTTGACCAGACACTTCCTTCACAACTGACCATATGATTTTAATTTTATCCTGTGAATTAGCTATTCCATTTGCATACCACATTATCTTTGCCTTCCTAATAACATTTTAAGCACCTAGCAATACTGTTTGTAATGGGGTACTGTAGCTTGATTGTGACTACTTCTAACATTTTGAGATAATTCCCGCTCTGTTCTACATGACCCAACTAGTCAGCCACCTGGGCTGCCTAATACTACTAGTAATCCGTTTAGAACGTTCTAATGGAAAGCAAGTCTCAAAGAGCATGAGAAATGTGTTAAGGAAAGCATTATATTTATTATCTTTCTTATCAGCACTATAAACATCCTGCCACTCTTGGTCCTTGACAAGGTTTAAAAAACTCTCTATTGCTGTTGGATTAACTTTCCTACATAGTTTGTAATCATATGTAACATTTGTTTGAGTAGAAAAGCCTTTTAGTGTTAAAATTTGTGCATCATGGTCTGAAAGGCCATTCAGCCTTTTACTAACAGAATGCTCATCAAGGACTTGTCGAATCCATACTACGCGCAATCGTTGCTGTTTCGCTTTCCAGAATTTGATTTAACATGCTGTTAAAGAGGTGGTCATGTTTTCGCTTATCACTGTACGTATTTGTTATTACCATACTAGATGACAAAACCTGCATTGCCGGGCTATTCATTTTACTAATTTCCTGCTAGAAACGAAAACAAAAAAAGAACTGTTTTTCAGTGTAACACGGAAAAAGTTTCATTTCCGTGTATTTGTGAAAACGCCTTTGACACTATGCAAGTATTGCACAAAGAAATATGCGTTATGTACAAATGTATAATTACAGTATCCATATTAAGAAACACAAGTTCTCTGTAGTATTAAGGTGTTGTGTACTGTCCTTAGGTTAGTTAGGTTTAGGTAGTTCTAAGTTCTAGGGGACTGATGACCATAGATGTTAAGTCCCATAGTGCTCAGAGCCATTTGAACCATTTGTAATATTAATTCAACTCAGAACGTGATTCTAAACAATATATATAGTCATATGTCCAGGAGCTACAACACGATTTTGTAAACGTCTCTATGACAACGCCTATTCATAGCTCAATAGACAGCTACTGTTTTCGCTTACAACCATTTACGCTTCGCAGTTGAAAGCTGTCAAAAGAGCTGCCAGGCGTCACGGATTTCCTTAAGTTGACTAGGTTTTAGGAGTGTCTTATTAGTAAAGAATAAATGTATTAAAACATCACGCATGATGCGGTGGTTTTTTACGCATCTCAGTATTTATGCCGTCGCATCTCCTGAGCTATGAGTGGTACTATGATGTAATTTTGTACGTGCATGTAGCCGCACATGTGGATACTGTCTGCGAAATTTAGAGTTGTTAGCACAGAAGTAATACATTTAAACGTCATGCGTGGCGTGGCAGTTTCTTATGCATCTCATTTTTTGACATCATATCTCCTGAACTTCGATATGTAGGCGGTTCTTATCCCCACAGTGATTGTTACCTGACAGTAAGGACTATGTGTACCGAGTTTGGCTGAAATCTTCCATTGGTTTAGGAGGAGATGTGGAACACACACACACACACACAGACACACACACATCCATTTTTTATAATATGTATGGATGTACTGTTATTAAAAACTTGCTAGTTTTGGTTATTTAAAAATTATGTTTGGTTGCAAAATACAGATTTATGATCGACCTTCATGAGTAATTGCATTGGAAAACACTGATATTACTGCAACTCCTTCTCTCACTTACACAGTAAGTAACTTGGCTTACACAAAAATTGGAAATTTTAGAGACAAAGCCAAGAAACAAATGCCTACAACTGTTATGTGCAGGAACGACGACGTCTCGAGTTTCGTGTTTGTTTCCTGTGCCACCTCAAGATTATAAGAAAACTAATTCTAAGTACTGGAGCCATAATAATATGGATAGGTTTCCCCCCTTATTTTAATGTGAACCATATGCTACAGGTGCTCTGTTTTCCACTAGGTGTGGCGCATGCGCCCTCCGTAATGCCTCGTGACTGCAGCCTCCCGTTCGCTGCGAGAGCCATCTGGTACAGAAGGTAGAAACCATATGCTACAGGTGCTCTCTTTTCCACTAGGTGTGGCGCATGCGCCCTCGGTAATGCCTCGTGACTGCAGCCTCCCGTTTGCTGCGAGAGCCATCTGGCACAGAAGGTGGAAATCACTCATGCGCAATATCTCGTGACGGCAGACTCACGTTCGCTGCCAGAGCCATCTAGTACACAAGGTAGAAATCATCCATGCGGAATTTCTCGTGACCGCAGCATCTCATTAGCCGCAACAGCCATCTATATTGAAGGCAGAAATCGGTGAGGCGCAGGTATCGCTCCGTTCTGCGTACCTGTCTGTAACTCGATTCTACGTCTACATCGGACTCTGCAACCCACAGGGAAGTAGGTGGTGAAGAGTACTTCGCATCGTACCACATATTAGCGTTTTTTCCCCATTGTATTTGCGTCTGAAGCGCGGGAATCATGATTGCTTAAATAACTCTGTAGTCAGCCTAATCTTATAATTGCGAACTCAACGAAAGTGAAAGTAGGGGGCATAGCGTGTTCCTAGATTCCTTTTTAATACTACTTCTTGGAAATAAGTAAGTAGACTTTTGCAGAAATCTTGACGTCTTTGCCAGTTTGCTTCTTTTAGCATCTCCATGGAGCTTTCCTGTAAATCAGAGAAAGCTATGACTTGGAGAGCTTGAAAAAAGTCAGACAACCAGTTTCAAAGAAAATTTTATTGTAACCCTTGACCTAGGTTTCGACAATTTTAAAACTGTCTCCTTCAGAAGCCGTTTGGCTTTATTCAGTGTACTTAACCAACATGTGATATTGCAAGGGCCATTACACCTCCTGAAGAAGACAATTGAAAAATTGTAGAAACGTAGGTCAAGGTTGAAATAAACCTTTATTTGCAACTCATTGGTTGATTTGTTTAAGTTCTGCAAGTTACTCTTTCTTAGATGTACGGGAGAGCGTCATGCAGATGCTAAAAGAACAGAATGAGCATACATATGAAGAAAGACGTCAAGTTTCCCGAAAAGAATTTTGGAATCTGCAACCATACGCGCTGCGCTTCATTGTATCCGTTCAGTGTGATAGACCTGCGTACTGTACATACATTTGTCCCTACTGGGAACTGAACCATCGAATATACATAGTAAATTGCAGCTAAATGTTAGATCGAGTCACCCAATCTTCTATAGCTTAAGGTAAACATTCATCGATGAGTGTAAAAGTACAGTGCGCGACATACAGTCAACATTTTTACATTTCATCATCGATGACAAAATCTGCTATAGTTATAAAACTTCTTAATTTCTAAGAAGGAAAGCACCCGGTTTCACCAGATGTATCCCATCTTCAGGTGGATCTCGAAAATTATAAATCAATAATAATACCTGACCACACGGTTAAGATAATCAAAGCGAAACAGAACCAACAGAAATTCTTAGAAAAAGAACTGTACATACATCAAAATGTGAGTCCACAAAGGATGCATAAACTCAGTTGAAACCGGGTTGTGCTTTCCTTTTTAGAAATAAATAATTATTTACATTTTTCTGTAGTATTTTAGTAATTAACATGTAGCTGCGCCATGATAATCTCCCATTTAAAGCCCATGATGACACGGTATTATAACTTGTTGCCCTGTGCGATTACCTTTTATTACCACGGCACGGTAAATTTCTGTACCCAGAAGTAGCGTAAGTTCCCATTATGCCCTTTGTTAAAAATAACGTGTACCTGTACAGGACATGCACTTCAAATTAAAAGAATGTACAAGACTATCCACGATCACTCCAACTGCCACTAACCACCGTGGTGTAGAAATGTAGATATCCTAACGTTATAGTTTCAAGAGATAACGTCCATACAATTTTTGTAGCATTAATTTTGCCAACTCTCTTTAGATTCTTATAGTAATTATATGCTTTAAGGGTTTATTTGTGCTCGGTTCTGCGCTATCAGTAGTACACAGTAATTCGGTATCCTAATCCATGTCCGGTGTTCTTGGGACAGATGTGCATACATTCCATTATAGACAATTTTGTCGCTCTGAATTTCTAGATATATGAATAACTAATTTTTTTCCGGGAACAACAAAGGAAGTTCATTGGAAAGACTCCTTCATCACAGTATTTTGTGCAAGCACAGTAATAAATCAAATTAAGTTGTTGCTGCCGTGCTGCATCTTTTCCTTACCTTCTGTTTCACGATGTGTACATAAGGCACTACAGGTTTTTAAAAAAAAAAAAAAAAAAAAAAAAAAAAAAAAAAAAAAAACACGGAATTTCGCACGTTCCCAAAACCCGGCATTTCCTCCGTTCACTTTTTCCTTTCTTCTTTCGTAAACTAGTAAATACATAAACGCACGAGTGCAATTTTTCCTCTGAAGTGCAAAAATCCATGTTACGTTATAGGGAATGCATAGTACGACGGGCCGTGCTTGCCAGTTCGCGCTCAGGGCAGAGAGCTTCCTGCCATCTAGCGGTCAATGCTACAACAACCACAAGGTGTGGCGCCCCGCTATTGCGAGATGTCGATAAAGTTATCTACTGTCTTATTGGCAGCATCGGGACTTCCCCTGCGTCAAAATATTTGCATTAGTATAAACGAGGGTCAGTTTTTGAACTCCAACGTCATTTTTTTCTGTTGTGTGCACTTAATAATTGGAGATACAATGTGCATGAAAAGGCTATGAGACGAAGCGATCACAGGATCCTGATGCCTTGACCACAATTTTTATTATTTCCAAAATCGACCACTCGTTTCAATATTCTGTCATTTTCAAAGACTATAAGATACAATACAAACTGGTATCGAAAGATACGAAATATGTTACATTTTCACCATTAATTAGAGACATAGTATAGTAAGTAGAGGATGGGTTTTAGCTTATCAAATACTATGTCCTAATGTGAATCACAGGTAACTGTCAAAAGAATACGGTGCATCTGGTCAACATTCATAAACAAGAGGCAAGTGCAAACTGCTATCAAGGAACAAGATTGAAACCAAATGGACTAAGCCGCTAGGCGGCGCTAGATACGTGGTGCACGATGTATTTCTTTGTTCACAAATAAGTACTCTATCTACTATACTATTTATATAGCCAATGGTGAAAATGTAACATTTTTCGTATCTTTTGACGTCAGTTTTGAATTGTATTTTACAGCCTTTGAAAATGACGGAAGGTCGAAACAAGTAAGGTGATTTTGGAAAAAATAAAAAGTGAGGTGAAGACACCCGAAAGTAATATCACGTAAATTTTATATCTAAATTTTAGTCTCTTCCTTTCTCCCCGGATTCGGACATCCGTACTTCACAGTCCAGAATCGTCCTTTCCTCGTAACTGAAACAGTAAAATGTCTTGAACTAACACTCGATAAAAAGCAAACTTGGAACTTCCACCTAAAAAGGATCAGCTACTAACCGGCCGAAGATGGGAAGTAAGACCACGACTGCCAATCGTATCTGGAAGATCCATATCCATCACACCTTCGCATATGCAAATTGTACATGGATCTCTGCCTCTCCTAATATTTACACTCCAAATTCGTGAACTGCACGCACTCCACATCAACTTTCCCTTCTCCGAATCCATATCCTCTTTCAGCAGAAGGTAAAATTCTCACATTTCTTCAGACACTCGGAATTCTTTCACCAGTCCAACTGTCGCACAATCTAATCCCATTTGACATTGTATACCAAGCTCTTGATAACCTCGGTCTGCCACTGCACCTGTATCACCACATCCTACCCTCTATGTATCTCTGCACACTACATGTTCTTCCCCAGATAATTTCAACAGCCTTCCTCTCTCCGACTATGAAATCATTTCTGACGTACTCCCATCCTTACCCGAGCGAGATGGCGCAGTAGTAGGGCACTGGACTCGCAGACGGGAGAACGGAAGTTAAACTCCCCATTCGGTCAGCCAGGTTTCCCTTAGAAATAGCTAGAGGCATATACAGGGATTTTTTTTTTAAAAAAAGCACAAGGTTACACGGTTGATTTCCTTTCCATCCTTCTCCGACAAGAGCTTCTGCTCCCTCTCTAATAACCTCGTCGTCGAAGGAACGTTAATACGTCTTCTTCTTGTCTTTTATCCATCCTGTGAACTACACTCCTGGAAATTGAAATAAGAACACCGTGAATTCATTGTCCCAGGAAGGGGAAACTTTATTGACACATTCCTGGGGTCAGATACATCACATGATCACACTGACAGAACCACAGGCACATAGACACAGGCAACAGAGCATGCACAATGTCGGCACTAGTACAGTGTATATCCACCTTTCGCAGCAATGCAGGCTGCTATTCTCCCATGGAGACGATCGTAGAGATGCTGGATGTAGTCCTGTGGAACGGCTTGCCATGCCATTTCCACCTGGCGCCTCAGTTGGACCAGCGTTCGTGCTGGACGTGCAGACCGCGTGAGACGACGCTTCATCCAGTCCCAAACATGCTCAATGGGGGACAGATCCGGAGATCTTGCTGGCCAGGGTAGTTGACTTACACCTTCTAGAGCACGTTGGGTGGCACGGGATACATGCGGACGTGCATTGTCCTGTTGGAACAGCAAGTTCCCTTGCCGGTCTAGGAATGGTAGAACGATGGGTTCGATGACGGTTTGGATGTACCGTGCACTATTCAGTGTCCCTCGACGATCACCAGTGGTGTACGGCCAGTGTAGGAGATCGCTCCCCACACCATGATGCCGGGTGTTGGCCCTGTGTGCCTCGGTCGTATGCAGTCCTGATTGTGGCGCTCACCTGCACGGAGCCAAACACGCATACGACCATCATTGGCACCAAGGCAGAAGCGACTCTCATCGCTGAAGACGACACGTCTCCATTCGTCCCTCCATTCTCGCCTGTCGCGACACCACTGGAGGCGGGCTGCACGATGTTGGGGCGTGAGCGGATGACGGCCTAACGGTGTGCGGGACCGTAGCCCAGCTTCATGGAGACGGTTGCGAATGGTCCTCGCCGATACCCCAGGAGCAACAGTGTCCCTAATTTGCTGGGAAGTGGCGGTGCGGTCCCCTACGGCACTGCGTAGGATCCTACGGTCTTGGCGTGCATCCGTGCGTCGCTGCGGTCCGGTCCCAGGTCGACGGGCACGTGCACCTTCCGCCGACCACTGGCGACAACATCGATGTAATGTGGAAACCTCACGCCCCACGTGTTGAGCAATTCGGCGGTACGTCCACCCGGTCTCCCGCATGCCCACTATACGCCCTCGCTCAAAGTCCGTCAACTGCACATACGGTTCACGTCCACGCTGTCGCGGCATGCTACCAGTGTTAAAGACTGCGATGGAGCTCCCTATGCCACGGCAAACTGGCTGACACTGACGGCGGCGGTGCACAAATGCTGCGCAGCTAGCGCCATTCGACGGCTAACACCGCGGTTCCTGGTGTGTCCGCTGTGCCGTGCGTGTGATCATTGCTTGTACAGCCCTCTCGCAGTGTCCGGAGCAAGTATGGTGGGTCTGACACACTGGTGTCAATGTGTTCTTTTTTCCATTTCCAGGAGTGTATAACCTACCAAACGAATACTCCCTTCTCGGCGTAGAGTAATTAGAGTAATGAAATTTTGGGGATACATTGGTCTGTGTAACATATTTATGTGATAAACATTGCAAGATCGCATATTAATGGAAGAGCGAGATAAGCCACTGCAAATGTGAAATGCTGGTACAATAATAACCCGTGTAACCGCCAGAATGTTGAGCGCAAGTATGCAAACGTGCATGCATTGTGTTGTATAGCTACCGGCTGTCAGTTTGTGGGATGGAGTTCCGTGCCTGTAGCACTTGGTCAGTCAACACACGGACGGTTAATGTTGTTTGTGGATGACGCTGGAGCTGTCGTCCGATGATGTCCCCTATGTACTCGACTAGAGGTACAGTGGATCTGTTAATCGAGCAGGCCAAGATAACATGTCCTTACTCCGTAGAGCATGTTTGGTTACAACAGCGGGATGTGGGCGAGAATTATCCTGCCGTATAACACCCCCTGGAATGTTGTTTATGAATGGCAGCACAATAGATCGACACATCAGACTGACGTAAAAATGTGCATTCATGGTGCGTGTTGTGATCATCACGAGAGTGCTCTTTCTTTCATACGAAATCGTACCCCAGACCATAACCCCCGGTGTATGTCCAGTGCATATAGCACGCAGACAGGTTGATTGCAAGTCCTCAACTGTCCTCCTTCTAAGAAACCCACAGCCGTTACTGGCACCAAGATACAGGCAGCTTTCATCAGAAAGAACAATAGACCTCCACTCTGCCCTCCACTGGGCTCTCGCTTGACACCACTGAAGTCGCAAATGGCTGTCGTTTGGTGTCAGCAGAATGCACGCTACAGGGCACCTGGCTCGGAGCTGTCCTTGAAGTAACCGGTTTGTAACAGTTCACTGGGTTACTGTTGTTACAACTGTTGCTGAAATTGGTGCCGCAGATGCAGTACGATGCGCCAGAGCCATATGCCGAACACAGTGGTCTTCCCTCTCGTGGTCGTTCAGATCTCGGTCTTCTTGCGGCCGTACATTCTCGTAACCACGGCTGCCAGCAGTCATGTACAGTGGCTACATTTCTGTCATATCTATCTGCAGTACCGCAATAGGAACATCCAGCTTCTCGTAGCCCTATTACACGATCTCGTTCAAACTCAATGAAGTGTTGATAATGGAGTCTTTGTCCCCTTAAAGGCATTCTTGACTAACATCAACTCACCATCTCCAGTGTCAAAGGAAACTAACGCCCACGACCGTTACAACGTGTACGAAGGTTGGAACTTAAATAGTGGCAACTATTTATTCACAACCGATACAAAAGAGTTACATGTTTGCAACTGTTACTGTCCTTCAAAGTAGTCATCAGCGTTGTGTAGATTCCGCTGCCAGCGATGTGGAAGGCGTAGAATACCGTTAGGAGAGCCTGTTCTGTTGATGGTGCGAATGGAGCGGTCTACTGCCTGTCGAATCCCTGGAACAGTTCTGAAGCGAATGCCATGAAGTGGCTCCTTCATCTTCGGAATCAAATCAAAGTCACAACAACTGAGGTCCGGGGAGTACGGTGGATGGCACAGTACTTCCCAGTCCCATCGACCGAACACAGCAGCCACAGCTTGCGCTGAATACGCCCGCGCATTGTCGTGCAAAATGATGGGTTGAGTTGCGCAGAAAGTGTCACCGCCTCTTCCGCAAAGCTGGTCGCAGGTGAAGGTCCAAAAACGAACATTAATATTGTGCATTGACGGTCTGCCGTGGAGGAACGTAATGCTTTAGGATAACACCATCACAGTCGTACACGAGAATCAGCATAACTTTCACCCTACAGGGACTCTGACGCACTTCCGACTTTCGCGGCGACCCATAATGACGCCATTCGTTGGACTGGCGTTTCAGTTTTGGCTTCGTGGCATTCGCTTCAGAACTGTTCCAGAGATTCGACAGACAGTAAACCGCTCCATTTGCACCATCAACAGAACAGGCGCTGCTAACGGTATACTAGGCCTTCCACATCGCTGACAACGGACTCTACACAACGCTGGTGACTACTTTGAAGGACAGTAATAGGTGCAAACACGTAACTCTTTTGTGTCGGTTGTGAATGAATAGTTGCCAATATTTAAGTTCCAACCCTCGTATTTGTACTCTATTTATACTTTCATTCCTGACGTCTCACTGGCCTTGTAATATTTATATATAAGCTTTTTCAAGTTTTCTTTTATGTAAATTTTCCAACAGCTATCTGACGATGACTAGACGTCATCTTTCAGTTATAGAAACGCGCCTACCAACTTTCGTTTATGTCGCACAACTCCTTCCAGTTGTTGCGACATTTTCCGTCATTGTATTCATATTGTATGTATGTTAACAAAATATGTAGCCTACATCCGTCCAAACGTTCGTTAGAGTATAAGCATCGTGTAAAAATTTGAAGTAAATTCGTCAAAAACTTCTCGAGGTTTTTGGTAACAACGTACTAAATGGCTGGACCATGATGAATTATAGTCCCCCGCCGCTTTTTATATATATATATATGAAAACCGCTCTCAGGAACTCATGCATTTGGCGCTTCAGTATGCCGGCAATCGATACGTGCTGCTTAAATCGTTTCATTTACATGAAAGTGATGATATTCGGTTACCTAACGTTGTTCTCTGATTTCTAACCATAGCTCTACGCAGTACTCCGTAAACAAAACTGCCGCTACGCCAGACAAATCGTCCGGCCGTAGATACTTATTGTTTTTATACGTGTGAAACTGGGGTGGGTCGCTAGTCGCGCAATATAGGCGAGCGGAAAAGCCGCGAGGATACTATCGCTTAGCGACGTAACTGCTATTGATCTGAGTTCACAGAAGGCTGCTTCAAAAGTGATGGAATCCAGTTCATGTCAAATAAATATCGTGGCAATTTCCGCATTAAGATCTGTAACGAAGTGATGCCTTCTAAGGTCTACAAGGAATGGCTCCGGAGACCATCTCTCCGTGATTTTCTAGACTCAGACGCATCACAGTATTGTGCCTACTCCGAGAGACTGTAGTTCCTATAGCCACCCTTATCAAGGGTGGTGGTGAAGATGATTCTTCCGGCTTTGGGCCCGCGGAGCGGTCATATCTACTGGTGTTAAGTTTGGGAATCTGTCCTGGGGCCAGGACAATGACCGCGGGAGAAAAGCGTCTACATTCGCGACGGCGTGTCTGCAACCGAAATTTGAATGCAACGGCTCCGAACCTTATTGAATGACGCCAACTTGTGGCTTTCTTGTTTTAGCTGACTAAAGATGATCAAAACTGATCCGCCCTCACCATCCGATAGTCCTTCGGTAATATTTCTGGCATTACAGCCATCATATTCACCTACAACAAGCTCTTCTTAGAGCTGTTGAGAAAGCTGCAATTGGAAGGTGACGGTGTGAGGTAACGATGACAGATGGGTTATTCGGTACGGGTTCCGTGAGAAAGACCGCCTGAATTGTGGTCCTTCTCCGAGATTGGCTGCTGCGTTCGGAAGTAGTGCGCCAAAATGATAAACTTCTCTCATTAACATCAGAAAAACTTAACAGTGGATTTGCATATATTTAATATAATCTCTCAATAGCAGGCTATCATTCAATTATTTCAAAAGTTTTAATAACAAGAGAATAATAAAAAACTAGTAAACAAAAAGGCGGATGAACCACTTCGGAGATCTCCGGATCGTGCCTTATTTGGATGGTGGGTGAAGTGGTTCGGCTGTAAGAGCAGAGCTGATTCGGTAGTCTAGGAAGATAGACATGTTGCCTGCCTTAGTCGGTATCGGTTAACGATTTAACTAGCAAACTCTGGTTATTTTGATGTGTAATTAAGAACAATTTGATGGTAACTACGCAAATACAAAGATCATCGTTTTATTTTCTACAAAAGTGTGAAGAAAGAAAGTTATTTGTGATACATAAAGTGGATTATAATTTTGCAGTTTCTCGTGTTCTGCTAATAAAAAAACAAGTGGCATCCCATAAAAAATTATGGAAGATTTAATTATTTATACAATATCGGTTCCTCGCTAAGAGTTTATTACAGCCTCAAAATAACGGATTCACGACCCACGTGCTGTTTTCTGCACAGAGGACAACAACTATAGAAGAATATTAATTAGAATTTATGCACTCCACTCAGGGCGGTGGAAGCAAATAGGCACCTCGCGTGCATTGCAGTCTTGTTACAAATGAGATCGGTGACACGTCATCTGTTGTAACAGAGAGGATGTATGAAGGAGAGAAATTTTGCGATTAACTTCGCGACTTGTCAATTAACTATACAACAGGCCCATGATTACCATCATTGAAATCGTACTTCAGTGTCCTGTATTAATCTGTGATTAGTAGTATGATTATTAGGTAATTAAACACTATTTCTTCCTATGACGCTGGACTGGACAGCTGTTGACGCTTCTGCACATGCGTTATACATCGCAGAAAAGTCTCAGGTTTACAAACAGAACAATGAATACACGTTAATGAAAAATTCCTGAACAGCTTAGTTTTGCGGAATTTAAACACTGCGTTGGCAAAAAGATCAGAAATAAAATATTTATTTTCTTGATAACATTGCACAGTTGATGTCTTGTGAGGATAAAATTCAGTTACTAATAGAAGATCCTATTAAAACACCTTTAGAAGTAGGTCTTCAAAATCAGTTACAATAATACTAAAACAATCTATAACCAACGTAATGGAAAGAAGGTAATAAAATTTCACAACGAAGTCGATAGGTTTTTGTAAGAAACTTAAGAACGAAAGTAACTTCCGAATTATTTGTCACTGACAAGTAACAGCCAGATGGAACTTGGACCATACCAATCAAGAACTGCTACAATATAATACAGAGGGTAAATGAAAGAAATACGCTATAAGACGAACAGAAATGACACTTGGATTCAAAGACAACAATTACAGTGAAGTCAGCGCGATTTATGATCATCACCACGGACAACAATGCATGTTCTGCAACGCGTTCCCATACTGACCACTAGATTGGTAAGTCCAGTCCATTCGCCGAATATTCTCTTGTTCCAAGAGTTCCACCACGTGTGGTGTTCGACGCGGTCGCCGTCGCTCATTGTCATCCACAAAAAAGAAGTCAAAGCTGGATGCATCCCTACAAAGACGGGCATGGGGAAGCAGTACTGTGACAGAATAACGATGACCGGTGAGTGTACCATGGTCAAAGACACGGAGGTCAGTACTGCTACACAACATTATGCCTCTCCACACCATAACATCTGGAACACCAAAACGTTCATGTTCGAGAATATTCCTTAATGCATTACGTGCTTCCACTTCTCACTTCATGAGGATACGTCCAGAATCAATACTCAGAGTAAAATTGCTATCATCCTCGTTGGTCTAGTCTCAGTGCCCTTGACGCCATGGTAAATGGCACTGCCGATGTGCGGTTGTCAACGGAAAACAACGTTCTGGTTGTCGGGCAAAGAGACCACGCCCATGCAGTAGCCGTATCATTGAGAAGAGTGAGGCTGTGTGTCTTGTGGTCCTGTTAAATGTGGTTGCAATTGCACCCGATGTTTGACATGGGTCGCTCCTTGTCCATTGCACAATGTTGCCGTCATTTACTGCAGTTGACCACATCCAATCGTTGGGCAACAGTGTCTGTATTTCGGAACACTCACAACGTACATCAAACAATGCTGTGAGTAATACCAAATTCCTGAGCGTCTTCCTTCTTCCAGTTTCCCGATGATTCTTCTCCATGCGAAATTATTCAGATGTTTTCTTTGGGAGATATTTTAATGAAGAACACCACCACAGTGTACCGTAACTGCTCGCTGATGACGCACACTTTCTTTTCCCGTTCCTTCAACTGCCTCGTGTTGTGGGGACAGCCTCATTTAGCGCTATAGGCACGCTGACCTCAAGCCATGTGACGCCCAGTTCTCTATGCATGAATGGGAGACCCGTGGCAAAATTCCCCACAATTTCATTCATTTCTACTGAGTAGTTACTATGTTACTGTATCTATCTGGTCTTTATGTTCTACAGAGCATGTGTTTAGGGACGATGAATACGACGACTGTATGGCCTACAGAATTAATAAACAGAAGAGTGAAAATGGCTGGAAGTACATTTATTAAATCAAAGCTACCGATGTGTTTGAAAAGGTAAGCTGTGTGTTTTACCTCTATCGGCTTAAGGCAAGGTGACATGCACTTTACATGTGAAAATTGTTCAAAAACTAAGAGTTTCTCAGGGATAAATGGAGAAGTGCTTGTTGTGACATTCAGAGTTGGACGCCATAAAACAAAGAAATAAAGTATGGACCGTAGCGGAGTGTAAAACGTATTTATGACCGTAATGAAAATCAAATGGCGGTATGAGGGAAGTGTAGCTGGGCGAATGCATGATAGATGGACCACAGATGTCTTCTGTTGGATTCCAAGACGTAAGAAAAGACCGAGATGACTGCTGAATAGGAGGAGGGTAGGTGGCATCAGATAATGTGCAGGAGTAACACAGTACGTATAGCTGGAGGCTACAATGCGTGGAAAAGGAGGCCTTTATTCAGTAGTGCATGTCAAATGGTGATGATACTAATTATATAGCGTAATTAAACATAAAACACAGGTCCGTGTTTGTGTTGTTGTTTATGATGATGGATGATGATAATGATGATGATGATGATGATGACGAATACGATGATAGGGAAGCATCGGGTAAAACTCGATGCCGAGTAATGGCCTGTTCCCCCGAATAGCGTTATGAAGAACAAGAGGCCATCCACAGTGCTAAAAAGGAATCCGTTAACCTTCGCTTACACGATAAATCAGTCAAATCTAAAGATCGAAGATACCTAATAATTAAAATTACGAACTACTTAAACTGGAAAGAACACATAGAAAATGTTGTTGGGAAGGCGTACCAAAGACTGCGTTTTACTGACAGAACACTTAGAAAATGTAACAGATCTGTCTACACTACGCTTGTCGGTCCTCTTTGGGAGTACTGCTGCGTGGTCTGGGGTCCTTACCAGATACATCGAGAAAGTTCAAAGAAAAGCAGCACGTTATGTAGTATCGCGAAATAGGGGAGAGAGTGTCTCTGACATGATACAAGATTTTAGGAGGACATAATTTTCGTTGCGGTAGAATCTTCTCTCGAAATTTCAACCACCAAATTACTCCTCCGAATGCGAAAATATTTTGCTGACGCCGATCTGCATAGGGAGAAACGATCATCAAAATAAAATAAGAGACATCCGAGCTAGCACGGAAAGTTGTAGGTGTTCGTTTCCACTTCGCGCTGTTCGAGATTGGAATAATAGAGAATTATTGCGAAGTTGCTTCGATGAACCCTCTGCCAGGCACTTAAGTGTGATTTGTAGAGTATACACGTTGATGTAGATGTAGATGAACGAGCTTAACAACCTCACTAGACGCAGGAACCACCTTCAGATGTTTTACACGCCATGATTTCACGAAAAACTTATGAGAGGTTTGGAATTTACCCTGTGACACTGGTCCGCAGACAGTACCTCATCCGCTCTCCTAGCGCTCCCGGCCAATAGCAGGATAGACAGTCTCTGAAACGGAAAATCTCTGAGGTGAACACCTCAACACTAACATGTAATCAAAAGATAATTACTGTCTTTCGGCTGTGCTTGCTACTGAAACTTCGTACCAAAAAAAATCCATTTTGTAACTCACAGTAAGATATGGGTATTGATAGTTATGCTCTAGGAGCCAAAACATTATGACCACAGCCGATGGCGAGACTGAATTCCCTTTCGGGCTCTCGTGAAACGGTTAAAGAAAGAAAGAAAATAAGCGGAGCACAGACGAAGGGGGAATCATTCTAGCGACGATCAAAGAGCAGATACCAGATACTTATGACCCGACATCTGGGAAGGTGCATCTCCGAGACTGTGAAGCTGTTCGGACGTTTGCGTGCTACTATCAAGATTATCTATGGAAAGTGGTTGAACGACGGTGACTAGGAATGGGCGAGAAGGTATTGGACGTCCACACCTCATCACAGTACGTGGACATGGGAGGCTTGCCCGCTCTGAAAAGCAGGATAGACGGCAATCTGTCGCAAATCTGATGGCAGAGTACAGTGCAGATTCGGGCACATGGGTTTCGCAGCACACTGGTGCACATTGTTGAACATGCGACTCTACAGCAGACGACGCTGCGTGCTCCAAGGTAGACCCAACGACATCGTTAGTTACGACTACAGTGGAATAGGATCATCGAGACTGAAACTGAACCGCTGTTCGATGGAAACGTACCACCTGGTGGGATGAATCACGTTACCTGTTACACCAAGTCGATGGTCGTGACGTGATATCTCATCATTAAGGCGGATGGCAGGTCGAAACATGCACAGCGCCACGGTCGCAGGCCTGGACTTCCGTGTGGACTGTGATTGTAATCGAGGGCACCGCGACAGATGAATTCTATGTGAAAATCTGAGAACCTAGCATCCTTTTAGAACATTTCATTGCCTATATCAATAGTTTTATTCCACAGATAACCAGTTTAAGCCAATTCAATGGAAATCTTCATACACTATGTGATCAAAGTATCCGGACTCCTGCCTGCAAATGATTCATAAGTTCGTGGCGCCCTCCATCGGTAGTGCTGGAATTCAATATGGTGTCGGCCCACCCTTAGCACTGATGACAGCTTCCACTTTCGCAGGCATACGTTCAATCAGGTGCTGGAAGGTTTTTTGGGGAATGGCAGACCATTCTCCACGGTGTGCTGCACTGAGGAGAGGTATCGATGTCGGTCAGTGAGGCCTGGCACGAAGTCGCCGTTCCAAAACATCCCAAAGGTGTTCTATAGGATTCATGTCAGAACTCTATGCAGGCTAGTCCATTACAGGGATGTTATCGTCGTGTAACCACTCCGCCACAGGCCGTGCATTATGAATAGGTGCTCGATCATGTTGAAAAATGCAGTCGCCATCCCCGAATTGCTCTTCAACAATGGGAGGCGAGAAGGAGCTTAAATCATCAATGTAGGCCTGTGCTGTGATAGTGCTACGCAAAACAAATGATTCAAATGGCTCTGAGGACTATGGGACTTAACTTCTGAGGTCATCAGGGGCTTGCACCCCTTGTTGTTTTGCGTGGACGGCCGGGGTGGCCGAGCGGTTCTAGGCGCTACAGTCTGGAACCGCGCGACCGCTACGGTCGCAGGTTAGAATCCCGCCTCCGGCATGGATGTGTGTGATGTCCTTAGGTTAGTTAGGTTTAAGTAGTTCTAAGTTCTAGGGGACTGATGACCTCAGAAGTTAAGTGCCATAGTGCTCAGAGCCATTTTTGAACCCCTACATGAAAAACACGACTACACTATAACACCACCGCCTCTGAATTTTTACTGTTGGCACTACATACGCTGCCAGATGACGTTCACCGGGCATTCGCCATACCCACACCCCACCATCGGATGGCCACATTGTGTACTGTGATTCGTCACTCCACACAACGTTTTTCCACTGTTCAATCGTCCAATGTTTACGCTCCTTTCACCAAGCGAGGCGTCGTTTTGGGTTCACTGGCGTGATTTGTGGCTTATGAGCAGCCGCTCGACCATGAAATCCAAGTCGTCTCACCTCCCGCCTAACTGTAATAGTACTTGCAGTGGGTCCTGACTCAATTTGGAATTCCTGCGTGATGTTCTGGATAGATTTCTGCCTATTACACAATACGACCCTCTTCAACTGTCGGCGGTATGTGTCAGTCAACAGACAAGGTCGGCCTGTACGCTTTCGCGCTGTACGTGTCTGTTCACGTTTCCACTTCATTATCACATCGGAAACAGTGGACCTAGAGGTGTTTAGGACAGTGGAAATCCCGCGTACAGACGTATGAGACAAGTGACACCCAATCACTTGACCACGTTCGAAGTCCGTGAGTTCCGCGGAGTGCCCCATTCTGCTCTCTCACGATGTCCAATGGCTACCGAGGTAGCTAATATGGAGTACCTGGCAGTAGGTGGCAGCACAATGCACCTAATATCATAAACGTAAATTTTTGCTGGTGTCCGGATACTTTTGATCACATAGTGTATCTGTAATGGTTTACAACGAAATATACGTTAATGCATCATTATACAAAACAAAAACCTTGTAATACAATTAAGTAGAGTATATAATCTATACGGTAACATCAATGCTTTTAAATAACTAATCGCATGATTATGTACATCACTTACAGAATATAATAATTTACGAAACTACTCAGAAGTCATCATTAACATTACACCATTGTGTAATATGTACATTGCCTAACCATAACCCCAGAACTTGCAACGTATTAAACATTGCACTCCCACATACTGAAAAAGAACAAAAATATGGCAGAATCCCATGTTTATGATTATCTTATACTTTCTGAAATAATAATCATAAGCAATATAACAAGAATGACATGGAACCAATTGGAGATGGCCTGCTGACGGAAACAGGCAAACTAACTGCCGCAGATAATTCAGAACGCAAGTCGCAGTTATTGTCGCCAGGTGGCAGTACAGTACGAAACTTCTAACATCTGAAGCTACTCTACTGCATATTCCGTTATAAATTAAACAAAATACCCTAGTTATCTAAAATCTATTAGTAGCCATTCGATCACATGTCATACATAAGAATATAAATAGAACGTAATGGAACTTTTACCTACGTTTAAACACATAAAACTTAAGTTGCACAGATACTGAAGGTACGAGATTCAAGCTAGTTTATCAAAATTTTTTAAAGTGTCATGGGATAGAATAGTACGAGTGTATAACATGCACATAAACAACCTGACTTCCAAAATTATGTTATAATACTTAAAACATACAAGCTGCACAGATCTTTAAGGTACGAGATTCAAGCTCGTTTTATCAAATTTGTTACATGAAAACGCCATGAGGCAGAGCAGTAACAGTGCAATAAGTTCATCTAAACAACCTGACATCCATTAATTAAATGTATAGGAACCTTTGACAACTAATACAGTACGATTCATAAACAGAACAGGTACGTGAGACGTATTAAGATCCTAGAATTTTATATCTAAAACACCTTTCGCTACTGACCACACGCCGGAACATACCACGTCAATAGAGCAATAGATATTATTCCTACGTTCAATATTATAGTACGTAACCAGAAATACGACTTCTCTTAAAACTATGCCTTCCAATTCAGTTTAAAGCAAAGCGTATAGGGTCCTTGATGGACAATAAGCAATCATGAGAATAATAATACACAATGCGATACTTTCATTGTTTAAATGTTATACTATACTTATTTTATGGTAGCATTGTAAAAGCACTACATTTAAACACCCTGGCATGCAGTAACTAATTGGATAATATTTTTAAACGTAGATACCAAGTTCCATTATATTCTATTATATACTGTTATGTATAACATATTATTTAATGGCTACTAATAGATATTAGGTAACTGGTGGAATATGGAGTGTAACTTCACATAATGGATTTATCATACTGTTCTGCCACCTGGTGATAATAACTACGACTTAAGATCCAAATGATCAGCGGCAGTGATTCTTGATATTTGTGGATACTTCAAGAATGTCCTCGAACCGAATATAGAAACTGAAATTTTATAATTCAGGTGAGTTTTGAGCTCACGTCACTCCATGCAACAGTCTAGTATCATAACCGCTATACCACAGTGACGATGCTACTCAGCTTCTTCTGCGACAAAATTGCTTAAGGTTATTAATTCAGAAAGTGTAAGACAATCATACACATGGGATTCTGCCCAATTTTTTTACTATGTGAAAGGACTCAGTATTCTATACAGTGCCTAATTTGTTGCAAGTTCTGAGATTATGGATAGATTATGTACATATAGCACAATGGTATGATTCTAATGATGACTTCGGTTAAGTCCCGTAAGTTATATTTTGTATGTGATGTACACAAACATGAGATTAGTTACTTAACAGCACTGATATTACCATAAAGTTCATATACTCTGCTTAATTATATTACAACATTTTTGGTTTGGATAAGGATGTATTGTACTGTATTTCGATGTAAACCTTTACAGATGTGAAGATGGCCATTGAACTGGCTGAAACTGGTTATCTGTGAAACAGAACTTGCGATCTCGGCAATAAAGTGTTCTGAAAGGCTACTAGACTCTCAGACAGAGAAGACCACTTTCAACTTCCACTGACCATATCATATAATCACACACGTGAAAATTATTGTGGACCACCTGAATCCGATTATGTTTGATGTTTCCCCCGATGGTGACGGGACCTTTCAGCAGGATAATTGCCCAATTTACAAGGTCAGGACTGTGCTAAGTGGCTTGAGGTGTATGATAGTGACCTAACGTTGATATCATGGACACTAAAAACGTGTGACCTGAAAACATCTGTGAGCTTTCAGGCACCAGGAACCACTGGAACAAAATTTACAGGATTTGCGTGACCTGTGCGTAGATGTCTGGCGCCACACGTACGGAAATCTACCAACGACTTTTCGAATCAATGCCGCGCGTAATTGCTGCTGTTTTGCACTTCGGTGGCGCACGAACACGGTATAAACCAAGTGGTCATAATGTTTCGTCTCATCAAGGTGTACATAAACTTAGCCGGCCGAAGTGGCCGTGCGGTTAAAGGCGCTGCAGTCTGGAACCGCAAGACCGCTACGGTCGCAGGTTCGAATCCTGCCTCGGGCATGGATGTTTGTGATGTCCTTAGGTTAGTTAGGTTTAACTAGTTCTAAGTTCTAGGGGACTAATGACCTCAGCAGTTGAGTCCCTTAGTGCTCAGAGCCATTTGAACCATTTTACATAAACTTAAAATAAATACGTCACTTTATTTACACTGATGAGCCAAAACATTGTGAGCCCCTACTAAAAAGCGTGTTGGTCCACCTCTGGAACGCAGTTCAGCAGTGATTCTGTGTGCCTTGGATTCGACAAATACTTGATAGGTTTCCAGAGGTTCCAGAGGTACCCGATGCCCACGCACTCGTCACACTCTTCCCATAATTTACGGGCGGTTGTTTTGTGGGTGCGGAACTCGCGCCCGAAGGCGTCCCTGATGGGTTTCGTCGGATTCAGATAAGCAGACTTTGATGGCCAAGACATCAACGTGAGTTCACTATCATGCTCTTCAAACCGTTGCACCACGATTCTGGTCTTGTGACACGGACAGTTATCTAGCTGGAAGATGCCATCACTGTTGGGGACGGCATCAAGCATAAGGGGTTATAGGTGGTCCCTAATAATGTCCACGTAGTTCACTGCTGTCATGCAGCCTTCAAATACTTTGCAGGTCCCATGGAAGCCCAGGTGAATGTCCCCCATAACATAATACTGCTCCACCGGCGAGCATATGTGACACGCTGCCTGTTTCGAGTAACCGTTCGCCTGGATAACAGTATATCTGGACATGACCATCGACCTCATTTAACAATAAATGGGATTCATCCGATCAGGCGACACAATTCCATTGATCCCCGGTCCAATCTCGATGATCTCGTGCCCGCTGTAACCATAACTGACGATGTTGTTGAGTCAGCATGGGAACACGTAAATAGTACAGTAATGGGGGCACGAGTGCAATTTCGATATCAAATTTATATGCAAATTAATTAAATTGATCAATTAATTTCCTCTCACCCACGCCCACCACCAGCCACAGATGGTATCATGTGTTTTTCTCAGACTGTCGATTACAAATGAGGCCTATACCTGTCCACCCTGCGTAAAACTGGAAAAAAAACTTCCACTATTTTGCTGTGAAAACTATCTATCGCCACAGAATTTATTTGTTATTTCGAAACCATCATCGAAGCAAAGAAAGAGAGAAAATTTTTGCGTAAAACTGGAAAAAAAACTTCCACTATTTTGCTGTGAAAACTATCTATCGCCACAGGATTTATTTGTTATTTCGAAACCATCATCGAAGCAAAGAAAGAGAGAAAATTTAAACTCCAAAGAAAAAACATCTGTGTTAAGCAATTTCTTTCAGATTGATAGATAAATTACTCGACCTGAGAGCGTGTCTTACGTTCAAATCACTGTCTGTAAATAAACTGTCATGCGAGTGTGTATTACATACATTTCAGACACGTAAAATAACGTTAGAGAATACAATCTTTCACGCCATTGTCTCACATGTCAGAAAAACAACCATTTTACGTTCGACATAAAGAAGCTATAACTCAAGAGGCAACTGCTGTTCTGTAAGCTATAGGAAGTCCCAATTTAATAATGTGAAGCTATATCAGACCTGCATTTACGAAACAAATCGGGAGAGCCTTTCTTATAAGAGAACCTCCTATAATAATTTACCGCATCTCTCTCTTCCGGCCGGCCGCGGTGGTCTCGCGGTTCTAGGCGCGCAGTCCGGAACCGCGCGACTGCTACGGTCGCAGGTTCGAATCCTGCCTCGGGCATGGATGTGTGTGATGTCTTTAGGTTAGTTAGGTTTAAGTAGTTCTAAGTTCTAGGGGACTGATGACCACAGCTGCTAAGTCCCATAGTGCTCAGAGCCATTTGAACCATCTCTCTTCCGATATATCGAGAAAAACAAATACCGTCTCCATGTTGAATCGAACATATTACATATACACATATTGTTCCATTCGAGTACGTGGCCAGTGCCCGAAGTTACTTGCACAGATCTACGTAAAGTTTTGTCGACTGTACTGGAGGAAGACCATATCCAACAGATTATCGATCACAAGAGAGGGTTGTATCATTTCTAGTTTCCACAATTCAAGTGGCGTCTACTTTACAATTAGAGGTTATGAAGTATAAAATAACACAGGACTTGCTGCAACACCTGTTTTTTAAACACGCAACCGTGACGATCATAAAGAAGCAGTCATGATTCCATGAGAATAGATACTCCGATTTCATTAATTTTATGAGAAAAATCGGTATAGTTTTGAGAGAACTATCTGCATCCAAACTTTAACCAGTTATATCACTCCTTGTAATAGAATCTGCTGTAAGAGTTTACCACGTCTCTCTCTTTCGATACATCGAACAAAAAGCAAATACTGCGTTTTAACATCGAGCATTGGACGACAACTCCTCTCTGTCCAACACCAGCATCTTGTCAGTTGAATATATTTCCACCCAAATAAATAAATAATTAAATATAGTACTTTACACCCCAGCCTTTTTCCTGCCAGCTCGTAGGTGAAGGATAGAGTTTGAGTGCATCTGCCACTATTTTCGAGTGGTATTGTGAAATTTTTCCCAGCAGGACAACATCTATTGTATGGCGTCGTCAATTTTTCAGCTGTATTACGATTTTAGGCATTCCTTGTGTAGCGCTGTGCATATTGTTGTGTAATTAGAACCGATCTGTATGACTCATTATGTAATTAGGACCGATCTTTACTTCAGTTTCCCAACCAAAATAAATAAAGTATACTAACCTAACTTACTCCTCTGCATCTGGTCTGTTTTCATATGTTGATGGATGCACTTGTCTGGGTTCAAGTCTGGGAAAGGGCACCGCCAATTTTAACATTCCGCTAATTCCCGGGTGGTGGGTGGGGTGGGAAGTCAGCACAGCTCTGGGACGATGAAATTCCCGCCAAAATTCGAAATTCGCATCGTTTTTTAAACTTCCACCAAAATTCGAAATTCCTGCCAATAGGATAGGAGGGGGGGGGGGGGTGAGGGAGGGGACAGTGACGTGGAGGGGGGAGGGTGCGAAGACACACGTGCAGGCTGAGAAAAACACATGACGTCACACAGGGGTGGGGTGGGGGTGGTGATGGTGGAGGGGGAGGGAAATTAATTGATCAATTTAATTAATTTGCATATTAATTTTATATCAAAATTGCACTCATGTCCCCCTCACCTTACTACTCACGTAGCGGTCCTCTGCTGTGGAATACCATGTTTAATACTGTGCACTGAACGGTGTGCTCCAAAACACTTGTACCTGCGCCAGCACTGTACTCTGTCGTCAGATCTGCCACAGATCACCACCTATCCTGCTTTAGAGAGCGAGCAGGCCTTCAATCCCTATGTTTTGTGATGAGGTATGGACGTCCAATTTCCTGTCGCCTACTCGTGGTTTCATCATTCTTCAATCACTTTCCATGGACGTTGAAGACAGTAGCACGCGAACAGCCGAGCAACTTCCCCGTTTTCGAGATGCTCGCTCACCGTTACTGAGCCACAACAATCTGGCTTTTGTCAGATTCACTTAAGTTGGCGGATTTTCGCATTTGCGCCACTTATCGTCGCTCGAATGATTCCCCATTCCTCTCTGCTCCGCTCATATACTTGTCTTACCGCGTCACGTGCCCTCAGTGTCATCAGGCAGCATACAACCTCGCGGTGCGCAGTGTTAATAATGTTTTGGCATAACAGTGTACCTGTATTTATTCGTATATATTCTTATTTGGGTGCTAGAAAAGAATAGGTACTTGACGGCAGGACAGGTTACTTACCATTCAATTTTGTATTCACAACCCGTGTATATCACGCACATAACACGTACTTAGCTAACCGGGTGTGACAAATTAGGGCCTCCGATGAGATCATCATCAGCTAATACAAACAAAACGTATACCTAAGTATTACAGCTGTAGAAGTCTTACACGGTAACGTCATTATTAAAAGCTAAAGCCTTGCAGCCAGTCTTGGACCTGCTACTCCGCGACGCTATGTTGAAGCCAGTGAGTGTGATTGAGACATTGTGAATCGCCGCAACAGGAAACAACTGCCTCACTGCAGCATTGTGGTCAGCCGCGCGGGATTAGCCTAGCGGTCTAGGGCGCTGCAGTCATTAACAGTGCGGCTGATCCCGGCGGAGGTTCGAGTCCTCCCTCGGGCATGGGTGTGTGTGTTTGTTCTTACGATAATTTAGGTTAAGTAGTGTGTAAGCTTAGGGACTGATGACCTTAGCAGTTAAGTCCCATAAGATTTCACATACACATTGTGGTCAACACAACGACTTGCAAGTTCATAATTATTCTTCTTCGTCTTATCTTATTTTGTGCAGGGGAATCTCTCTCTCCTTTCTCTCTCTCTTTCTCTCTCTCTTTCTCTCTCTCTGTCTCTTTTCATTTCAACGACGACTGTGGGCTCCAACGGCAGTGGCGTCGATATTGCAAATGGCAACCACCAGAAACAAACCAAGAAATATCACTTACGGTAGACGTACGATTCAAAATTTATACCTGTGGCTACTACAGAGCTTTCCTTCCTTCATTCCCTAGACAGAGCGAAAACGCAGCCCTTGGGTTCATGACAGATCGCCTCAGCTAGAATAACTAACCGATTCGTATTGGAAAACACATTTTTACCTTCCGGAATGTTTCTAGTAGCTCAATTGTCATAAATTACTTTTGCAGCTCAATAGTAAAGACACTGGCTCACGAAGAGAACGACAGGTTCGAAAGTTGTCGAAATCTAATGTTGTTGAAACTGACGTTGCGCCAGAGGCTACCATGTCTAAACAGTAGATACTACGGAACCTTACTGGAAATTTGTGAGCTCCGAGATGTCGGGGTCATATCACTCTCTCGTAATGCGGTGGTCGCGAGTTCGACTGTTGTCTCCAGTTTGGCATCTTTTGTGTCGTTATTCTGTGTGTACTCGAATACTTAAATGCATCAAAATTTAATTCGTAGAGCATATTGGAATTGAACATAATGGACTGTGTCCAACAAACACAGTAGAATGTTATTCGGAGAAATCATTGAACTTCAGCTGTTGAAGGCTGGCTGAATGGAAGATGATTTTTTTTATGTTTACTCTGTTATTATTTCATTCCCTTGCCCACAGGTATCACAGCTACGGTTTAATGGCAGTTCTTCATCCTACGGATTTTATCAAATTTAAAATCATAGTTTTAAATATCAAAATGATAGAAAATTATGTCTTTCTAAATTATTCAAATGCAGTTTATACACTGAAGATATTACAAAATTGTTTTTCAAACCACAAATATTGATGACAGATTTTATAATATAAACGAACCACTTCACTGCACTGCACTAAGTTGTATGACTTACATGGAAGAACGAATAGGGAATAGGTGGTTTAAATGCTTTTGTATGGAGTTGAGTGGAATGGAATTATTCCTCTGGTATATGAGGATGTGTGATGTGTGTGAGAGTTGTTGGCGGGAGACATGTGATTGGAAGAATAAGAAGATTACAGTTTTCTGTCGATGACGAGGGAATTAAATATGGAGCACAAGCTCAAACTGGTGAAGCGTGAGAAAGAAGTTAACCATGTCAATTATCTTAAGCGATTTACACAACACACGGTAAATCTAAATATGGATGACTGAAGGGGGATTTGCGCCATTCTTCCAAATATTTGCAATTGGGATGACTAGAATGGTTGACAAGTCACGGATATGGAGAGGAAAGAAGAAGATGGGATGGGTGATGAGGGGACACTGATGAAGAAAAGCATAGTGCAGAATGAGTAAGATCCGATGGCTACAATAAATGTCAGGGCTGATTACGCTGTCTGGGGGAAGGAGGAGGAGCTATTGACTAAATTGCCTTGGCAGAGGATATAAAGTGTGGGTTGGTACATAGTAAATGACATAAATGATATTAGCTTGACGCGCCAGAAATGGTAACTCTTGGGGGGGGGGGGGGGGGGGAGTGGGAAGGAGGAGGATGCGGTCGTTGTTGGAGTCAAATTTGCTGGACGTATGGGCTATACAGCGATGTTAATTGTGAATGAGGAAAGGGATGAATTACATGAGTCGGAGGGACTGTTGTATACTGGGTAAGGGGATATCCGTGCTTTGTAGGTGTGAAAGGTGGAGAATGGAGATGATCTTAATGTTCGGTTAGATACGCCGATTTATTCTGTGTGTTAGTTAACTGGATACGACGATCATAAATGTTTAGTTAGAAGTCATGGTGGTGGATACTGGTACTGGTTCGTCCTAAAGTTATTGCTTGGATACTGGAAGCATTTTCCATGAGGAGCCATCGGCTTCTTCAGGAGGCAAGTGGTTAAGACAGAAATGAAGTAGTCTTAGGGTCTTCTGTAGCGTGCTGTAGAGAATTAATCTTCGTAGTACAGTACGAGGTTAACAGAAAGAGATGGTTTAGGCATATCAATGGTGGAGACTGTAGAAAATGTAAAGGAGAGGGAACAAAACCTTGGGGTGCACCTGCAGTGGAACAAAAGACAGGAAACTGGTAATGGTAAAGTTTTAAAAGATAGGTGATAAATTGGCAAGGATGCAGTAAGACAGACATAGTTTGAAGCACTCATGTTTGGAGTATAAGGGGAAGACCGGAGTGCCACACACAGTTATAAGCTTTCTCCAGGAGAACAGACACAAAAAATGCTAATTTCCTGTTATAAGCTAATGAAATATGATCGCAGGTCACATTAAAATAAACGCAAAGCAATGGTAGTGAAACTTTCGATCTTATTCTGGACCTGTCAGGAACCTGAGGTTGTCAAAAGTCACAGGGTACTGGGAGATGAGAAACTTCTACGAAAGTTGAAAATAAATAATTCGAAAAGTGTAGGTACTAGTGCCCCGTAGAGAAACCTGGAAGAAAACATGCATTTTTTTTAAAAAATATGGTAGGACTACAGTGCCAAAATAGCCACGTTTTTCACCAACAGCTTCCACAATAGAGGCCCTGGAATGGTTGCCTTCGTTAAACTTGTTTCCCATCTGATACAAACGGAAAACAGTGAGTACTCGCTGTAAAATGTTATTTCGGCAATCAAGCGAAACGTAACTCTTATTTATTGTGTAAGTGCACGCAACTACAAACTATAGTACAATGCTGTATAAGTAAAAGACTAAACCGAAGCCTAACCAGTGGATAAAGAAGTAACAATTGTGTAAAAATTAGCTCCATTGTGTGTTTCTACGCATTTATATGAAAACTATTTCGTACTATTTTCAATACTGCAGAGATTATTGATTTTTTTCTTTTTCCGTGATTTTTAGATCCCCCAGGCACTTTAATGACGACTGAAACGGTAAGCACCTGATCTAATAATGTTTAAATTTTTTTACTGTCCCCTTCATTAGTCATGTAATTTAAGCTCGAAGGCAATAATAACAATAATGTTACACAATGGGCCTAGAGGAATATATAGCGTTTGTTAATAACAAAATATTTTGTTAAAATACATTCCAAATCGCTTTATATCTTACATAAATGCCACTCATTACTCTTGTAACTTGAACGACACATTGCGTTTTAATCAGACAATACGTCTGATAATAGCTAAGTCAAGACGTAACCGGTAACGTCTGCCAAGAAATAAAGCGATCTGGGCTATATTTTAATACAATATTTACTGTGTCAGTTTTGAATAACAAATCGCTGACACAAGTAATTTAATTTACAACTTCTATATTATGAGACGCTTTAGTCCTGCATTAGAACATTTGGAGGAGGGAGAGTACCTACAGTACCTACACCTAACAGCATATTCGTGTTCGAAACAGGAAAAAAAGGTTCAAAAAAATTGCTCCAAGTACTATGGGACTTAACATCTGAGGTCATCAATCCCCTAGACTTCGAACTACTTTAACCTAACTAACCTAAGTACATCACACACATCCATGCCCGAGGCAGGATTCGAACCTGCGACCGCAGCAGCAGCGTGGTTGCAGACTGAAGCGCCTGGAACCGCTCGGCTACAACGGCCGGCGAAAAAAAGGTTCATCCTGGTCTACCTCACATATCTGTTCTTGATCTTTCGTAATCGATGCGGTCGATTGTCTACCTCTGTAAGGTAAGTACATGGTAAACAGATGGCTTAACCATTTCGTCGTACTGTGGTTAAGTGTGACTTGTTTATAAATTGAAATTTACAACTACTAGAAGTTTAAAATGTCTACAATGTTTTGGTTTCTTGTTCATCGGTTTCATATGTCCACAAATAATAAAAACAAGCACAGTAAAAGGTTGTACTTTTACTTAATTTAGTCTGAGTTCTCCATTACTTTCATTTTTGCTTCTCAGCGCCGTGCTGCCCTAACGGCCGGGTACGCACACTTACCATGGTCTGTGTATAAGTGACATCCTGTTAGATGCTGATCATGTAATACAGAGAATCAACGCAGAATTAGTGACATGAGGGGTTTAGAAGGTATCCTCTATTTAGAGAAACCACGAAAAATCTATTGAGAATAGCAGAATGTAGTTTTAACGCCGCTACCGAACACGGTGGCACAGTGGTTAAAACACTGGGCTCGAATTACGAAGGACAGGGGTTCAAATCCTGTCCAGCCATCCAGACTGAGATACTAAATGGTTTTTTAAAATCGCTTAAGGCTATAGGCAGGATAGTTCCTTTGCAAATGCAGTGGTCGATTTCGTTGCCAATACGAGTATTACTCAATGCCTCGCATCTTAACCATGGCAATGCCTAGTTCCATTTTATTACTGACCTCTAGTTGCATCTTGTAACAAACTATCAAAACACTATCACTGGATAAGCGTAGAGAGTATGTGTGATCTCAGCGATGTTCCCAGTGTTCCAGGTAGCCCAGGGGATGGTCCGCACAGTTACTAGGAATTTCTCTGCGATATGATCATCATGGCGATCACGTAAAGAATGAATTCTGAAGACACAGATTTTGTAATGCACCGCGAACAATAAGGTCTGTGGTTCCACGTATTTGTTTGCATAGTTTTCAGTTCTCCTGGAACTCACTGCAGTGACGACAGTTATTGCAGTAGACGGAAAGGGGCTTCTACGTAATGCACACGACATAGATACTTCATCTAAAACCACACGAACATGTAACAGGATATCGAACACGTCCGCTTACTGTGGTCGCGTATGGGAGAAAGATTAGAGTTAACTTCCAGTCAACAAACAGCTTATTAAACTCGTTCCATTATCTCAATTAGGCAAAGACATCCGACAGAGTCTCTCACTGTCTTACTTTGCACAAAATCCAAGTCAGTAAACAGTAGGGTTCAAGTTCATGCTATAATTCTTGAATTCCTGAAATCATTCGAACAGTTCAGTCTGCCACCTTGTAAACATGTGGGCCGGCCGGGATGGCCGAGCGGTTCTAGGCGCTACAATCTGGAACCGCGCGACCGCTACGGTCGCAGGTTCGAATCCTGCGTCGGGCATGGATGTGTGTGATGTCCTTAGGTTAGTTAGGTTTAAGTAGTTCTAAGTTCTAGGGGACTGGTGACCTCAGAAGTTAAGTCCCATAGTGCTCAGAGCCATTTGAACCATTTTGTAAACATGTGCTTACTGAGCATCACATTAGGTTTGTGTTTCAAAAATGGTTCAAATGGCTCTGAGCACTATGGGACTTAACATCTGAGGTCATCAGTCCCCTAGAACTTAGAACTACTTAAACATAACTAACCTAAGGACATCACACACATCCATGCCCGAGGCAGGATTCGAGCCTGCGACCGTAACGGTCGCGCGGTTCCAAACTAAAGCGCCTAGAACCGCTCGGCCACTGCGGTCGGCTTTGTGTTTCAATTATCTAGCAGATCTTGGTATATAGCTATCAACGAACAGACATAAAAGCGAAGGTAGTGGTGTATGAACCACAAGGGAAGAGTGATACCACAGTATAGAATAATTGCTGTGAAACGTAGGAAGACTTGCTGATGATGAACTCCTGGCGTATGAGCTGGCAGCAGAGTCTCCACGTAACAATCGTGCATAAATAGGGAACTGTAATGAGGTTGTTTTATTACATCACCATCTCTCGATAATCAGAATCAGTTAAAACTATAAAATATTCCAACTAGTGAAACATCTTGTTAAATCAGGCTGTGGGAAGGCAGATGCCAAACCGTTTCAGTGAAAGAATTTTAAGTAAACGTAACTCATCCGGTAAGGTGGTCCCTTAAAATAATCTCTTACGACTGGGTTTTGAGTAATGTTCGTCACTCGGAGGCTGTTACAAAGCTGGATGAACAGAAAAGACATTCAAAGAAGAGCTGCACGATTCGCGGTAGGATTATGCGGCTGGAGCAAGACTGTTGCAGACATGCTTGACAATAACTACCGGAGGTAGCTAAAGGACAAACGCTCACACGTGTTTACTATTAAAACTCTCACAGCGAAATATTCAGCTTGTTGATCATTACGTTAAATTCATAAAATTTTGTCTTACGGTAGTACGCTTCGTTAGTCGTCCTTCCCGAATTCGATTGGAAAACTGGACTGGAAGTCTCAGAATGATACCCGATACCCGGTGTGCCCTCTGCCGCATTCTGTACGATGGTTTGTTGCGTACAGATGCAAAAATAAAAATAGACAGAAGGAACCATCCTCGCATTCACGTTAAGGTACTGACGGAAACTACATAGTTAGTACAACTGGGATTTGATCCAAGCTTCTCAAGAGTAGGATCCCACGATCTTAACAACAGCAGCACGTGGCTCGGTCCCATGAACAGTCATATCAACTGCTATGAAAACCGAAATGAATTTTTTAGTAAAATTGTGTTGTACTTATTATGCATCTTCTAAAACAAATTTACACATGTTCTCAATTATTCTTCGTTTTGTGATGCACGCAATAAATTGCTCAGTAACTGTGAATTTAATTTCCTGTCGTAGCTTTATGTTTTAGGTTATCTTCGTTTCCCAATGACAAATTTTCTTCCCTGAAATATTCCAACTGAACTAGTGGTACGCTTCTGATGAACTTGTTGTCAATAATATCTTAAATACCACTCTTGCTTTTCTTTTTTGTCTCACTCTTTCTCTACCTTCGGCAAAGTAAACCCACAAATGATGATGACGAACGAGCTGATTAATTTAATACCTCTTGTTTTCTTTAGCACTATAATCGAGACGATAGTAAAGTCGGTGAGCGTGGAGCTCGGTTCCGTTTCGAAACGTATGTGAATGGTGAGAGCCATTATCTCTTTAGGGGAGCTATTTCATCTTTCACGAGTAATCTTAAGTTATGGCCAGTTTGAAATTTTTTACCGAACTGTAGGTTTACTATTTCATCGTTTGACTACGATAGAATGTCGTTTGCAGGTCTCATTCGTTTACTGAAATTTTCTGATGGAATGAGCAAGGCTATGCTGTGGTGGCCCCGCACGCGAGTCGAGCAGATATCACAGCCCAATCAACTGACTCACTCACTGGTAACATTGGTTATGACGGGAAATGGGACTCTGAAACTGCTGTCTCTTTCAACAGCCCCTCAACACTTAAGACCTTTTTACGAACTTATGGTTTTGTATCTCAGCAACCGTGCGCGCCACGGTAAACAAACTTTCTTTATGATTCTGAAACAGTTCTACAACCGAACTGATTTAACCCAGTGACATCGTATTTACATACCCTACTGGTTGTTGTGAAATCAGATTCAATACGTATCAGCTAATATATTTGTTTTACATAGCAGTTAGTATAATTGTTGGGTATGACAGACTACAAACCAGTCTTCTAACTGTGGAGAAAAACCTCACGTTTTGCACTGTTGTGTACTTTTACTTCTTTTTCCTCTTTATCAACACAGAGCACAACATTCGTGATCTTTTTCCCTTCCCAGACCGGGGTATGTGCATCGTGAAATAAGCATATGTTTTTGCCTGATGTCTAATACGGACGGTACTCTCTGAAAAAAGAGGGAAGATTAGAATTTAACGTCTTGTCGATAACGACGTCATTAGAGACGGAGCACAAGCTCAAATTACAGAAGGATGTGAAAGGAAATCGGTCGTGAACTACACCGTCATTGGCATTAAGGAGGTTAGGACGTCAAACAGTCTGACTTTGAGCAGGAGAGACGCAACAGAACATTTTAATTTCCACTGTATATACTTTTAAAAATAAATTCATAAAACTTTGTCAGCATGACTAGAAAGGATTCAGGATTCACACTCATAGCAGTGGAAGTTCAAAAACATAACAAAATAATTTTTTTACGTGTGAAATTTCATCCTTTTTTCATGTACTATTGGCTGCATTTGTTGCTGTAGGTACACTTTTCTTCATAAGTAAGAGAGATTCATCGATGAATTTTGCACAGCATACAAACCATACTTACCGACGTATTGAAATGGAAATGCTGTGTGGCTAGGGCCTCCCGTCGGGTAAACCGTTCTCCTAGTGCAAGTCTTTCGAGTTTACCCCACTTCGACGACTTGCGTGTCTATGGGGATGAAATGATGATGATAAGGACAACACAACACCCAGTCCCTGAGCGGAGAAAATCTCCGACCCTGCCGGGAATCGAACCCGGGCCGTTAGGTATGACATTCCGTCGCGCTGACCACTCAGCTACCAGGGGCGGACTACAAGGGTATGAAACTCTAGAATTTTCAAATTTTCAAATTTGTGTGAATTTCTAAGGGACTAACCTGCTGAGGTCATCGGTCCCTAAACTTACACACTACTTAAACTAACTTATGCTAAGAACAACACACACACCAAAGCCCGAGGGACGACTGGAGCCTCCGGCGGGAGGGGCCGCGCAATCAGTTACACGGCGCCTCTAACCGAGCGGCCACTTCGCGCGGCTAGAATTTTCCAAATCTATTAAAAACTCTGGTAAAAATTGAGACGATTAACTATAAAATTAGAGTTTTTTCTAAACATGAAGTTTAAAATGTAACAGCTCATTCATTTTTGTATAAATTAAATAAATTTCAGAGTTTCATACACCTGCAAGTATGGTTTGTGTGCTGTGCAAAATTCATCGAAGAATCTCTCTACTTATGAAGAAAAGTGTACCTATAGCAACCAATACAGGCAATAGTGAGTGAAAAAATGATGAAATTTCACATGTAAAGATTATTTTGTTATGTTTTTGAACTTCCACTGCTATGACTGTGAATCCTGAATCCTTCCTGGTCATGCTGACAAAGTTTTATGAATTTATTTTTAAAAGTATAGACAGTGTAAATTAAAATGTCCTGTTGTGTCTCTCCTGCTCCAAGTCGGCCCGTTTGACGTCCTAACCGCCTCAAGCGATATAGGAAAGTCACGGAAAACTTAAATCTGGATGGCCGGACGAGGGTTTTAAAGTGTCCTCTTCCCATATTTAGCGTTGGTCCTGACGTCGGTGTACCAGATCTTTTTCATTCGACCGATCTTGTGATACACGAGTTAGAATAACTGAAGAGTCGTATATTAGCTAAAAATTGAACTACATGTATTCACATAATGAAATGCGTATTTGCGAGCTGAGCTTGTCATACAGTTTAAATGTCTTAGCAACTGCATGCGATTACAACTCGTCATTTGATGCGACTGGCTTAACACACTGAGGAAAACCTAGGGCTCTGCATTTAGTAATGTAGTTTGACAATGACTGTAGATCGCAGATAAAACTTCCAATTTCGCTGTAGCGAAGCAGGACACGCAGATTTGTTCAAATGGTTCAAAAGGCTCTGAGCACTATGGGACTTAACATCTGAAGTCATCAGTCCCCTAGAAGTTAGAACTACTGAAACCTAACTAACCTAAGACATCACACACATCCATGCCCGAGGCAGGATTCGAACCTGCGATCGTGGCGGTCGCGCGATTCCAGACTGAAGCGCCTAAAACCGCTCGGCCACATCGGCCGGCGCAGATTTGTTATTCCGTTCGCAGAACATAGCAATATAGCCCCTCAGCACTTTCATTTAATTTTTACGGTGAACAATTTAATCATCATCGTGGTCCACAGAGTAAGTGCAATTCCTCATGAGGCTGACGACTACATCATGAAAAACTGAATGCAGAGGACAACACACAACTATTATTGAAGCTGTAGACCACACACAGATAATGTTTTCATATATAATTTGAATCTGGTTGATAACTGCTGAAGTCCGACTCTACTTGTACGCTGCACGGTTTCAAATACTGAGTAACATCTTTCGTTCCTCGAATCCTTAATTTTATTAGTTAGACAAAATAGTTTATTTTGGAGCGAAGCGATGTACTACGTTCGGATTGTACCTAGTAGAATCTCGTTTTATTCCCAGATTAGATAGTCCTAACTTATGGTTCAGTTTGCACTTTTTGCATATGCATATGCATATATATATTCACCAACATGATTTGAACGATTTCTTTCCCTTCCTTTGTGAAAACTACCCTATTCTGTAACTGTCTCGCTGTCGATACGACCCACAGGAAAATTTTGCTCAACAGCTAAAACTTTCAGCTGCACTCCTATAGCGTCGTCCTCGAAGGGATACGAAGGTAACAAAGAAATTTTGGCTTTACCTGAAATTAAAGGGCTGTAAAACAGTTTCGAAAGAGACTTTGTCGACATGAAGAAAAACGGCGTATGTTTATAACCAGCAATAAATCGCGGCATATAAATAATATTTTAAAGGCTTTTTAGAATTCTTTATATTATTGTGTTCACCACTTAAATGAATTTAATGGAAAGCCATATATATGTTTAAAAATGAAGGTAGTTTCTGAGAAATGAATAACCGAAAGTGTTGCTTTTTAAAAGTCGTTTTATTTACGGATCTGACTGCAAAGCGGAAAACGTAAAAGCTCGGCGAGCGTTTTCAGGAATTATATTTTATACTCAAGCTCCTCAACGGACATCTGGAGACGTCTATAGCAGACCGGAGATGTGCTGCTGTAAATTATGAAATGATTAAATTGTAATTTATATTTTTTTTTGCGTAAAAACAGTCCGTATGTTTTGCGGAGTCGGCTATATGTCCGACTGCAGCCAGGAAGATCCACGCTCGATTCCGGGTACTGGATAATGACAGCAGCATCCACTAACTCTCCTGATGTCAACTGCAGAGCTATGTCAAGTAGGAGCAGCGGATTACATTATATAAAATCTCCATACGTAAGTGGCTCATCGATTAGCAGACATTTTGTACTCCACTACTGCGGTCCACTAACGCTAGTCACAAAGAATTTGAAGGGTGTCCTTAGCTAAGTAGTCGTTACTGAATTCGAAAATGAAATCCGTTTCTGCATATCGATCTCAGTTTTCGTGATACTGTACCCTATATATAATAACTTGAAAATGTTACGTGCTGGTTATTTGATATTCCTTAATTAATTTACTTTTATATATTTTGTGGATGTAATTGTTGTTAAACAGTCTAAATATATACAAGAAAATCCATACATGATTCTCAGTTCCGACATTAACCGCTAGGATACGAAGGACGCTGATGAGTCTTGTTCACGTTAAATCGCATCGCATTGTGTTTGTTTGCATCGATCTCAGTAGTGAGAGAGCTCTGACCTTGTGAAGTGAGTTGCTGTATGATGATGAAAGCCTGTGTTTTGTCTGAACCCAGAAGGAGAAATGCATCATACCTGTATAAATAACTAAGTTAATCCCGAAATCGTAAAAACTAAAACTTAATCCTCTTGTAAAAATATCTTTATTTTGGATGCAAAGTTTGCAACCAAGGGAAAAAATGGGGTCCCACATGCGCTGTCTGCCATGTGTCACGCTCCTGACAGGCTGGTTAAAAGGATCACATCACATGTCCGTTGGTGTCACCATGATTTGGCGGGAACCAACGGGTCACTCAAGCGACTGCTACTACCGTGTACCAAAATTGCCTAGAATCATCTCTAAAACAAAGAAAATTGTGCAATATACTGATTTACTGCAATGTTGTTCAACGACTACTGGGCTTTACGAAGAGACGTTCCTGAGGCAAGGTATCACAGGAAATCAGAAAGAATATATTATTACATACGTTTATTCACTTTACTATACTCTCATGTTGCTCATTTCTTTGATTAATTTGTGTATTGACATAGATCTTTTTGTTATCCTTTTGCCAGACACATAAAATGCTATAATACATAGACCGACGTAAGAATTTACAAAAAACTTAGTATCACGTGGAACTTGAGGCCTATACAGAAATTCCGAAGTTAGATCTGGTTTCAAGAACGAATTATCTTCGAGAAACAGCGTGTGCTGATCTTGAGACTGAATATTTTTAATTTTTTTAATTACTTTTTTTTAAACCAGTATCGTTCCTAACAAGGAAGCAATAGGCTGGAGGGCTATGCCTATGTAATCTGTACCGCCAAAAATGTAAATGATATTGCCGGCCGGTGTGGCCGAGCGGTTCTAGGCACTTCAGTCTGGAATCGCGCGACCGCTACGGTCGCAGGTGTGAATCTTGCCTCGATCATGGATGTTTGTGATGTCCTTAGGTTAGTTAGGTTTAAGTAGTTCTAAGCTCTAGGGGACTGATGACCTCAGATGTTAAGTCCCATAGTGCTTAGAGCCTTTTTTTTTGTAAATGATTTAGCATAATATCCAGTCATTACCATTTGTTTCGCAATCCTAAGCAATCAGATGATGGCATCAGTGATAAGAGCTTAGCTCAAAATTAATTACTAACAAAAATGAGTAATTAGGTCACTCATTCACTCAAAACATGTTTGGAGAACTACATTTTCTGTCTGAAGCGATGTAGGAGTTGTCCTGTTAAAACGTTTCCGAGGCTACGTTTCTCTGATGACAGACCCCGTGCTAAGGAACCTCAGGTACAGTAATTCTATACTCATTTGCACGCCAACATATTTAGTCATTATTTGATAGTATCCCGCACAGTGGTGGCGGTACGTGGGACATATTTAGAAAAAAATATTTTTTGTGATCATTATAGTCAATAACTACGGTATATTCTAGTCGTCAGTTACGGTATTCTGCAAATGTATTACGTTGCGATGTGGTGGATGTCGAAAACAATCAACTCGTAATGAGAAGCCCACAACTCCAATACGAGCCGACAATCGCAAGCGCCACATTAGGGTCTTCGCTTTATAAGACAACTTCATTCGATCAAAACATTTTAGTTACATTAAATGTCCGCTCCACTGAACTAACATTTAATCCCAATAATATAAAGAAATAAAAGGGACTCCAATAAATAAGAAACCAGGATGATCGACATCACACCTCCCAGCTTGATAGCGATACTTGCGCTGAAATGATAATCGACAAAACCTAACGTATGATTGTACGATACACATTAAAATACTGACATTGCTGTTTCTCTTTGTTCACTGAGATTCAGGAGCCTCTCCCTTAAAATATCGTACCAGAGAAGGGTTTCACTATGTTTTTCTCTTCATATCTTTCTGTGAGAACAAGTGTATTACGTAATTATTTATAAATGTTTGAGAACAGGAAGAATAGCATCCTACTTACGCGCTAAGTGTGAATCCATAAGTTCCCGGTTCGATTTTGGAATGGTCCGAGGATTTCTTTAAACATCTAACATGATTTTCGTCCCTGGAAAATCTTTAAGTTAACGTAAAAATCATATTGCAGTATGGTTCAGGTTCGAAGATAAATTGTAAAATCCACCAAAACTAAATAGGTGTTCCGATTATCAGATTGCAGGAATGTGAAGGCACACAACATTCCACATAATACGTGCCAAGTAAAGCACTGTTGTATAAAATTAACCTTCTGGCTGATGACAGGTTTACCTATTTACGAACAGCAGCTCACTTTTCACGCATATTGTTTCTACCCGAACATTCTCTATTTTTTGACCTCCGATGTGCCAGTAACTGAATGTTAGAATCAACCTTCAATGCTGAGATCACGTAGCGTTTCAAATGTTTGTCTGCATAAACGACGTAGTTCACATTTTACATCGCGAAAATTTAAAAGTTATCCGATCTCAAACTGTGTGTCAAAAATTCTACTCATATCAATACTATATTCACTACTTTTCTTTATTTCAGAACGTGAACAAGATACACATATTTACTCTCCAGCGACGCACTGAGAAACATGATAAGAAGGGGTTAATTTTCCGAACATAGTGACGTGAATCACTGAACAAATCATAATTCAAAAAAATTATACGAGCAGCGAACAGTGACAGTTTATTACATCAGCAACTCAACAGATACATATTTATATCAGCGTTTTAGCACAGACTCGATTAATATACATCCGGAAGCGTTATCTCTTTACGAGACATTCGTTGCTCAAAGCGATAACACACAGAAAAATACCTCGTCTTGGAAAATCTTACTACTGCCTGACGACTATCCATAACACAATGCCACAGATAATCTCTAAAATATTTAACGACTAAATAACGTCAGTGATGATACGCTTGAGTGTGGAAAAAAGAATTTACCACTCCAGCTGAATTTGCAAAAGCCTGTTAACAAATCTTTTGAAACCCTTTCTTTGAAGATATACGTTACTACCATGGCGCCATTGGCTTCAGCGTCGATCATACGCTACATGAAGACAAATAAATTGCTGTTAATATCGTCTGACGCTTTAGGTTCAGCTAAGATTTTTCCATTTTAAACAAACAACAGCGCATTGTTTCGGTTTGAATAAAAAGATTTTCGTTAGTTTACTGCACTCAGCTATAAAATTAACTTTTTATTTTCATGCATTTAAAGTCAACAGCAAATTCAGAATTGATTTTTTAAACTTCGTGTTGATTTTAAGGTGATCTGGAGCGTAACATTTCATATGAATTATACATAACAAAATCTAAATAGCCCGATTGTCGCCCTCCGCCAATAAGCCAGTCTACTCGGTAAATACATACGAGTGGACGTGTTATTTACCAGGCAATCACATATTTCATTTGGTAAGTATCGGGGTATAATAAGTGAAACATTTGTGTAAGCAATCTTCCAGCTTTTGCCTGTAAAGGTTTATCGTAGGAATGTACATTTGGATAAAAATCAAATTCGATTCAGCATTATATTTCTCTAAAGTTTTTATTAGTTTAGACTTACGGTTCTCAATTATCTGCCGTTGTTGTCAGAAGCTGGGCCAGAGGAACTTTGTTTCGCTGTCAGAGATTTTACCTGATAAAACACACGTCAATATGAAACTTGACTAGACGGAGTACTTGAGTGATAATCTGTTGTCTGGTGATATAATGCATTCTTCTCGATAGCTACTTTACAATTCCACGTGCTTCAGTATTTATCTATGACTTACTTTTAAGACTATCGTTATCGATAAATTTTACGTGTGATAATAAGTTAACTTGCGTATTCAATAATTAAATTTATAATGACACTGGTATAAGTTACAGGTTCATAGGTCGCCTAATTTACAAATGATACCTCACATCAGCGTATGCAAATTATTCTTAACTCACAAGTTTATGAAGCTGGGGATCACTTACGAATAGCACATGGGCAACAGCTGATAAAAATTATGAAACTTACTTTCGGTAGAATTTTGATAATAAGAGATTATGTCAGTGCAGCCGAGACGACTAATTTTACAAGGTAAAGAAAGTGGGAAGTAATTTCGTAAGTAGTTAGCTTTCTTTAGCCCATTAGATTGCGATGAAATCACAAAAAGCAGTAGTAAGCCCTCGTAAAATGTATTTCATTGTTTCGTATGATTATTGCACCCCTAAATTAAACTGGTTGTCCAGGAGCGACTCTTTCAATCCGTCGTGATTTAGGTTTCTCACGGTTTCCGAAAATCGTTCCATCGATTTCCGGGATGGGTTTTTCAGGAAATCCGCGAATGGTTCCTTCGTCCGTCCTTGTTCAAAGGTAGCTTGTGCTCCGTCTCCCATGACTTCCACCTCGACTGAACGTTAAACTCTCAGCTTTCTGTCTCATTTTCCTAGAGACGTTGCTGTTCACGGCACGTTTCTACAGTGCAGTAGGGAATTAGAATGCCACTGTATTGAATAGTGGCGTTCAATAATCACATTTAACAGCCAGTTGAGCATTCCCCTGTTTCTGATAAGATAACCTGGGAATTCCGACATCTCGGAGATAATTTAATAAATGAAACTTTACGAAATGAAAAATATTTTAACTCAGATGCTCTAAAGACATTCAGGGATATCTGGGGGTAGTGAATATGCACTATGGCGACCCCTGAATGTCTCTTTACGTATAACGATAAGAGAACAGACTAACTTGCCACAGAGACGATACAAAAGATAAAAAGTCAGTTTACTATCCAAATGTCTGCATATTCATTTCATGTTATTAGTATCTTGTTATATTCAACTTAGGTGAGTCCAGTATAAGGTTTTTACGTAAGGAACACCTCCCCTGGTTTACGGAACCACCTCTAATTACTTTATTGCTGATGAAATAAACTCTGGCAAAAGTGACTACTCTCTTTTATATAATAGTTTCTACGTATGGGGAGTGTAAAGTTAAAGTCAGATAGAGGTTTGACAGTCTCAAACGTGGGCACTACGAACTGTCAGAAAATCTGTGACGAGATGCTTTGCCTGCGTAGGTCCATCGTTGTGCGATGGTTGAGGTAACGGCAAGTGGAAAGGAAAGGGATCGGAGAAGAGTAGTGGGTTGCAGAGACTGTACGGAGAACTCACCCGGCTACTGCGACGAGCGCGAGGATAAGAAGAGCCAGCTGCGCTTTGTCCATATCGCGGTTGCGGACCGATAGTGGCGGGCGCCGGCGGATCGCAGCTTATATACGCTCTCGACGCCACCGTCACGCCGCGCCAGCACAGCGCAGCTCACAGCCGCAGCAGCTGCGGATCATGCTGACAGTCTGAAGGGCTCTGATATACAAAACATTGCAGCAGCTTGCACTGATTCCGCGCGTACTCAGTAAGTGTGTGAAGTCCATTACCGATCATGTTATTCCGAGTACGAGTATATCACAAATATATTGGCGGAAATGGGAAATGTTACACGTGAAGCACCAATCTGATAATTGTCAACCACTGCGGAGACGTCCATCACGTCACGGGTATTAAATGATTAAACTTTCATTCCATTCGTAACTTATGTCGACCAATAAAGTCAGTGTTAGGGTAAATCCTATGGACACCAATACAACTCTTGAATTTGTTGACGTGAAAGCAGACACACCGAATGTCATCTTCACAAATATTCGGCCATAACTGAATCTCGTGCTGAGTCAGTTCATGAAGATTGCTTGCTGGAAACAGGTATCAAAGTACACTACTGGCCATTAAAATTGCTACACCAAGACGAAATGTAGATGATAAACGGGTATTCATTGGACAAATATATTATACTAGAACTGACATGTGATTAAATTTTCACGCAATTTGGGTGCATAGCTCCTGAGAAATCAGTATCCAGAACAACTACCTCTGGCCGTAATAACGGCCTTGATACGCCTGGGCATTGAGTCAAACAGAGCTTGGATGGCGTGTACAGGTACAGCTGCCCATGCAGCTTCAACATGATACCACAGTTCATCAAGAGTAGTGACTGGCGTATTGTGACGAGCCAGTTGCTCGGCCACCATTGACCAGACGTTTTCAATTAGTGAGAGATCTGGAGAATGAGCTGGTCAGGGCAGCAGTCGAACATTTTCTGTATCCAGAAAGGTTCGTATAGGACCTGCAACATGCGGTCGTGCATTATCTTGCTGAAATGTAGGGTTTCGCATGGATCGAATGAAGGGTAGAGCCACGGACGTAACACATCTGAGATGTAACGTCCACTGTTCAAAGTGCCATCAACGCGAACAAGAGGTGACCGAGACGTGTAACCAATGGCACCCCATACCATCACGCCGGGTGATACGCCAGTATGGCGATGACGAATACACGCTTCCAATGTGCGTTCACCACGATGTCGCCAAACACGGATGGACGTTTTGCCATTCGTGCACCCAGGTTCGTCGTTGAGTACACCATCGCAGGCGCTCCTGTCTGTGATGCAGCGTCAAGTGTAGTCGCAGCCATGTTCTCCGAGCTGATAGTCCATGCTGCTGTAAACGTCGTCGAACTGTTCGTGCAGATGGTTGTTGTCTTGCAAACGTCCCCATCTGTTGACTCAGGGATCGAGACGTAGCTGCACAATCCGTTACAGCCATGAGGATAAGATGTCTGTCATGTCCACTGCTAGTGATACGAGGCCGTTGGGATCCAGCACGGCGTTCCGTATTACCCTCTTGAACCCACCGATTCCATATTCTGCTAACAGTCATTGGATCTCGAGCAACGCGAGCAACAATGTCGCGATACGATAAACCGCAGTCGCCATAGGCTACAATCCGACCATTATCAAAGTCGGAAACGTGATGGTACGCATTTCTCCTCCTTACACGAGGCATTACAACAACGTTTCACCTGGCAACGCCGGTCAACTGCTGTTTGTGTATGAGAAATCGGTTGGAAACTTTCCTCATGTCAGCACGTTGTAGGTGTCGCCACCGGCGCCAACCTTGTGTGAATGCTCTGAAAGGCTAATCATTTGCATATCACAGCATCTTCTTCGTGTCGGTTAAATTTCGCGTCTGTAGCACGTAATCTTCGTGGTGTAGCAATTTTAATGGCCAGTAGTGTATACATCTGCTTATCGGATCTCAGAAATACTCTACAAGTGATAGATCAAGGGGCTGGGTAGGCCAGTAAAGGATCTGTGCTTTCCTTAAGGCACTGTACAGTCTCGCATTATCCTGTTGAACTATGTCATTTGGTACCCTGGTCATGAAGAGTATGAGAACAGGATTTATCGTCATTGCCACTTACTGGCGAGCAATCAACCTCAATTCAGCAATTACTAAATTAGTCCTGTTGGCTCATCCAGGAGCTCCCCACATCATGATTCCAGGCGTTGAAGAGGTATGAGTCTCGAGAATCACTGTTTCCTATTACCTTTCTCAACGTCAGCTAAGGACACGATTGCATCTATCTGACCGCCGCAAACAGAAGTGAGCCTCATCAGTGGACACCACAGAACGCAGGTCTATGTCCCAGTTGAGCTGCACGCAATTGTGTACTTTTTCAATGGAGGTGCAATTAAAGACATCCACAATGTCTCTGAATAAGACCTCCAGTGGCTGATATCTTCAGCGTGCTGTTTGACTGTAGTGTGTATAGTTTATATCTTACCTCATTATCTGACCTATACTGATTCGTATGGTTTCTTTCTTTTTCTTTTACTATGTGATAAGTGCAGATATTGTAAGCATTGGTACCTTAATATGTACCCACTTCAGTGTGTTAGCTGTTTTTTCTCTGTATCTAACAGCCTTCCCACAGAGGCGTCACATAATTTATAATCTGATTTTTCTGTACGGCAGTATCGTGCCCCATTAAGCGGACTACAGCTGTCAGTTGCCGCAGGGGTAGCCATGCGGTCTTGGTGGCCTTGCCACGGTTCGCGCGACTCCCCCCGTTGAAGGTTCGAGTCCCTCGGGCATGAGTGTGGGCGTTGTCCTTAGCGTAAGTTAGTTTAAGTTAGAGTAAGTAGTGTTTAAGCAGTTTGGTCCCATAGGAACTTACTACTTTGCTGTCACTATAGACCTACCGTTTTGCGTCCATACTTCAACGCCCGACCTGCTGCCCAGAGGAAAATAAGCTTTACTGGCTTGTTCTTGGCACATGTATCTGGAGGTACTAACCAGTCTAAAAGCATACTACTCCCAACAGCTATAATTATTACTCTGACAGTGATGTAAATACTGATGAAATGTTGTTCAGTACACTGTCCTTACTCACTAATAAGAATATCTGCACTTATACGCCAGACATATACACTAAGGTAGCAAAGATCATGGGATACCTCCTAATACCGTGTCGGACCTCTTTTTCCCATTAGTGCAGCAGCTCGACGTGGCATGGGCTCAACCAGAGTTGGAAGTGCCGTGCAGGAATACTGAGCTATTCTGCCTCTACAGCCGGCCATGATTCAGCAAGTGTTGCCAGTGCAAGATTATGTGCATGAAATGACCTCTCAATTATGTCCCATAAATGTTCGATGGGTGGCCAAATCATTTGCTCGAATTGTACAGAATGGTCTTCCAACTGATCGCGAACAATTGTGGCCCGGTAACATGGCGCATTGCCATACATTAAAATTCCATCCTTGTTTTGGAACATGAAGACCATGAATGGCTGCAAATCATGTCCAAGTAGCCGAACATAACCATTTCCAGTCAATGATGGAATCAGTTGGATCAGACGACCCAATCCATTCCATGTAAACACAGCCCATACCGTTATGGAGCCACCACCAGCTTGCACACGGCTTTGTTAACAACTTGGGTCCATGACTTCGTGTGGTCTGCGCTGCACTCGAACCCTACCATCAGCTTTTAGCGACTAAAATCGGGACTCATCTGATCTGGTCACGATTTCCCAGTCGTCTAGGGTCCAACCGATATGGTCACGGTAACAGGAGAGGTGCTGCAGAAGACGTCGTGCTGTTGGCAAAGGCAGTAGCGTCGGTCGTTTACTGCCATAGCCCGTTAACGTCAAATTTTGCCGCACTGTCCTAACGGAAACGTACGTCGTACGTACCATATTGACTTCTGCTGTTATTTCACGCTACGTTGCTTGTCTTTTAGCATTTACATCTCTACCCAAACGCCGCTGCTCTTGGTCGTTAAGTGAAGGCTGTCGCCCAGTGCGTTGTCCATGCTGAGAGGTAATGCCTGAAATTTGGTAATGTCGGTACATTTTTTGCACTGTGAATCTTGGAATATTGAATTCCCTAACGATTTCCTAAATGGACAACCATTCCGTGTTCAAAGTCTGTTAATCCCCGTCGTGCGGCCACAATCACATCGGAAACTTTTTCACATAGTCTAGATCACCTGAGTACAAACGACAGCTCAGCCAAAGCAGCGTCCTCATATATACAGGGTGGTCCATTGATAGTGACCGGGCCAAATATCTCACCAAATAAGCATCAAACGAAAAAACTACAAAGAACGAAACTCGTCTAGCTTGAAGGGGGAAACCAGATGGCGCTATAGTTGGGCTGCTAGATGGCGCTGCCATACGTCAAACGGATATCAACTGCGTTTTTTCAAAAAGGAACCCCATTTTTATTACATATTCGCGTAGTACGTAAAGAAATATGAATGTTTTAGTTGGACCACTTTTTTCGCTTTGTGATAGATGGCGCTGTAATAGTCACAAACGTATAAGTAAGTGGTATCACGTAACATTCCGCCAGTGCGGACGGTATTTGCTTCGTGATACATTACCCGTGTTAAAATGGACCGTTTTTCAATTGCGGTAAAGGTCGATATCGTGTTGATGTATGGCTATTGTGATCAAAATGCCCAACGGGGGTGTGCTGTGTATGCTGCTCGGTATCCTGGATGACAGCCGGCCAGAGTGGCCGAGCGGTTCTAGGCGCTACAAAAAAATGGTTCAAATGGCTCTGAACACTATGGGACTCAACTGCTGAGGTCATTAGTCCCCTAGAACTTAGAACTAGTTAAACCTAACTAACCTAAGGACATCACAAACATCCATGCGCGAGGCAGGATTCGAACCTGCGACCGTAGCGGTCTTGCGATTCCAGACTGCAGCGCCTTTAACCGCACGGCCACTTCGGCCGGCTAGGCGCTACAGTCTGGAACCGTGCGACCGCTACGGTCGCAGGTTCGAATCCTGCCTCGGGCATGGATGTGTGTGATGTCCTTAGGTTAGTTAGGTTTAAGTAGTTCTAAGTTCTAGGGGACTGATGACCTGAGAAGTTAAGTCCCATAGTGCTCAGAGCCATTTGAACCATTTAAGGAAACAGGAAGTGTTCAGCCACATGTGAAACGTCAACCACGACCTGCAACAAATGATGATGCCCAAGTAGGTGTTTTAGTTGCTGTCGCGGCTAATCCGCACATCAGCAGCAGACAAATTGCGCTAGAATCGGGAATCTCAAAAAATTCGGTGTTGAGATGCTACATCAACATCGATTGCACCCGTACCATATTTCTATGCACCAGGAATTGCATGGCGACGACTTTGAACGTGTTGTACAGTTCTGCTACTGGGCACAAGAGAAATTACGGGACGATGACAGATTTTTTGCATGCGTTCTATTTAGCGACGAAGCGTCATTTACCAACAAAGGTAACGTAAACCGGTATAATATGCACTATTCAGCAACGTAAAATCCACGATGGCTGCGACAAGTGGAACATCAGCGACCTTGGCGGGTTAATGTATGGTGCGGCATTATCGGAGGAAGAATAATTGGCCCCCATTTTATCGATGGCAGGCTAAATGGTGCAATGTATGCTGATTTCCTACGTAATGTTCTACCGATGTTACTACGAGATGTTTCACTGCATGACAGAATGGTGAAGTACTTCCAACATGATGGATGTCCGGCACATAGCTCGCGTGCGGTTGAAGCGGTATTGAATAGCATATGTCATGACAGGTGGTTCAAATGGCTCTGAGCACTATGGGACTTAACTACTGAGGTCATCAGTCCCCTAGAACTTAGAACTACTTAAACCTAAGGACATCACACACATCCATGCCCAAGGCAGGATTCGAACCTGCGACCGTAGCGGTCACGCGGTTCCAAACTGACGCGCTTAGAACCGCACGGCCACACCGGCCGGCCATGACAGGTGGATTGGTCGTCGAAGCACCATACCATGGCTCGCACGTTCACCGGATCTGATGTCCCCGGATTTCTTTCTGTGGTGAAAGTTGAAGGATATTTGATATCGTGATCCACCGACAACATGCTTCAGCGCATTGTTAATGCATGTGGAACAGTACGGAAGGCGAACTACTCGCTGTTGAGAGGAGTGTCGTTACATGTATTGCCAAATGCATTGAGGTTGACGGACATCATTTTGAGCATTTATTGCATTAATGTGGTATTTACAGGTAATCACACTGTAACAGCATGCGTTGTCAGAAATGATAAGTTCACAAAGGTACATGTATCACATTGGAACAACCGAAATAAAATATTCGAACGTACCTACGTTCTGTATTTTAATTTAAAAAACCTACCTGTTACCAACTGTTCGTCTAAAATTGTGAGCCATATGTTTATTACAGCGCAATCTATCGCAAAGTGAAAAAAAGTGGTCCATATTTCTTTACGTACTACACGAATATGTAATAAAAATGGGGGTTCCTATTTAAAAAAAAACGCAGTTGATATCCGTTTGACCTATGGCAGCGCCATCTAGCGGGCCAACCATAGAGCCATCTGGTTTCCCCCTTCAAGCTTGACAAGTTTCGTTCTTTGTAGTTTTTGCGTTTGACGCTTATTTCGTGAGATATTTGGCCCGGTCACGATCAATGGACCACCCTATATATATATCGGTATGATGTTCCCATGTGCCTCCTGACAATGAACCGAACTTTCTCCAAGTCTGAACGGCGTCGACAAGCTGCACGTGAACATCTTCGGCCGACCGGCCGACCGTTGTGGCCGAGAGGTTCTAGGCGCTTCAGCCCGGAACCGCGCTGCTGTTACGGTCGCAGGTTCGAATCCTGCCTCGGGGATGGATGTGTGTGATGTCCTTAGGTTAGTTAGGTTTAGGTAGTTCTAAGTCTAGGGGTCTGATGACCTCAGCTGTTAAGTCCCATAGTGCTTAGAGCCATTTGAACCATTTTTTAACATCTTCTGGGTATGCTATATTGTGATCTACTTGTGCTCCATTAACGTTGGGCGCATCCTATAGCCGCCATGTACTCACATTATTGTTTAACTGCAGGAGAAGCTTTTTCCTTTAATGAAAATAAGCATACATAAGGATGAAACTGAACCAAATGATCTCACTAGAATAGAAATACTGTAGTATAAATCGGGAGGGATCGCTCATCGGTCCATTTCCGTCCCTATACCTGAACAAACGTCCGGGGTTTTTGATCACGCCAAAGCAAGGAAAGGTCTCAGGTAACATACCGGTATGTTGCAAAATGAACCGTGTCTCAGTTACTCTAACACCCCGAAAGAACAGCCAGAGTGAATCGAAAGTCTGTGAACATGCAGAACAGTCACTGAAATGATCATGTATGTGTCGATGATCGACGCCGTCTGTTGCAGTCTCGAATGCTGGCTTTCGTGCCGCTATATCACCTTATATGTTCCAGAAACCACAGACGAATCAAGCTGTAATAGGCGTGTGAAGCTCCTTGCTTTCACACTGTAGGCGGCGAATGGCAAAAGGAAATTTTTCGGAAGAGGTTCGCTTCAACCGGTGATACAGTGATCAACACATTCCCATTAAACTAGTTTTACACAATCGATTTTTCGTCACAGTTGACGATTCGAGACAAGTGAGTCTACTGCATCACCCCCGGCGTTTCATTCCTGTACAGAATCGCGTCTGTCTCGAGCGGTAATTTACGATTACAAGTCAGCGCCTAAGTTGAGTATGTTGTGAGAGATGTCTGCCGTGCAGATTGGCAGCACAGCGGCGGAAGTGAGGTTATGAGGGACTATCGTTTTGCTTAGAAATCGAATTATAGTGACACAGTGTAGGAAGAAGCAGGGATAACAGAGTTTATTAATGTCGAACGTAAAATTCATAGTGAATGTTTTTGTCAGATGACGCATTTTAAATTCTCTACACTCCTGAGAACTGAAATAATAGGGAAGTGTCGTCCAAACATTTCAAAACATAGATATTTATTTGTTCGAGAAAATATATAAGTGCAAACACGTCAAACAATATTTAGAGCGCAGTGAATATCCCATTTTTACTTTATCCTCTGTATCTAGTTTGCTTGATAAGTAGGAGATGCCAATGAAAATTATTTTTCGTGAAAGAGTTCTGACCTCATCGCTATTGCACTAATTTTCATTAAACACGTTTATCCATTTACGTTTTTATTTGTGCATAGTTTAAATGTAGACTTCTGTGTAAAATATTATTAGTCTTGTGGGAAAAATACTAGGACCTCGTGAAAACTTATCAATGTGTCACGAAAACAAAGCAAACAACACAATAAAGATTCTATAATAGGAGTGATCTCGGTGAAAATAGGTTAACTTCCGATATTAGCAGATGTCGTTAAGTCCCCTGTTTCTGAACATGCGCAGTGCGAAGCATACTCAGAAATTTAGAACTCCACACTCGGCGCAATCTATAGATTATTGACGCCATAGATACACTCGTGACGTGGGTTGCTCCTGATTTACACGCAAGCACGAAAGACGCAGTCATTTCGAGTAATCGATTTTGATCAGAAAGTTTCTCGTGTAAAACGGAGAATATTTTGAACATTTTACATAACATAATGAACAATTCCTGCAACCTACAAATTCCTAATAGAGAATATGTCACTGCTTAATACTCTGTCAAAATAAAAAATAAAAAATAAAACGAATAAAATGAAAATGAAATTAATAATTATTTAAAAGTGAAATATATCCAGAAATTAAATTACTTGAAATTTTATTCCTGGTTTTTGATGGAAAGAATTCTTCCTCACAGTTGGTCATTTTCCTCTACCCACTATATCATTAAGTTAGCCGATAGTCTTCGATGCATTTTCATACTTTTCGCAAATAAAGAGGTTATCTATAAGAACTTTTTATCGCCTAAAATTTGCAGTAATATCTTATCAGATGTCAAGAGAACATGATCTCGCCTCAAATACGAGTCTACTGCAAGTAAATTAAATAGCAAGCATCGATTCGTTGATAGTTAAGAGAGGAAACAGTACCTTTCTATGAAAGAGAGTGCTTGTAAAACAGGTTTACAACGTGTGCTAAATAATATTTACATATCTAGGATGCATATAAGATTGGATTTACTGAGGACATACATACAAAGAAGAGCAATTCTTAGGAGTGTCAGAAAAATTCGAAACCTGGCGTCACAGATGCTGTACGGAAGATGTCTAATATCACGCGAAAATGCACTCGAGTATCCATGGATACGGTTTTCGGCACGGAAAGTAAGATAGTTCTTCAGCACCGCTTCGCTAGAAAAATAAAATTAAACTATTAACAGGTGGCAATGCAATTATCAATTGGTCTACACAGCAATCCCATGTCTGACTAACTAACAACCTCCAGATGAACTTCTAGATCTCTGCATAGCAACTGATATAATGTATCAAGAAAAAAAAAAAACATCTCAAGCAGTTATGGAACTAATAATTTGAAATTTAGCTGACATATAACTTAAGGAAGTCTTGAAAAATAAAATGAAGTATCATCTCATCTCTGGATACTGATATAAACTGAAGGTGTATTTGCAGAGAAATTCGTAGAAGAAATGTAAATTTAAATTTGCAGAAGTGAGAAATACCCATTGTTTGCGGTGACTAGTATCGGACACGAAATCCACAATCAAACCATCGCCTTCATCGTAAGTATTGAACCATAATACAACAAGTACATTTCCAAACAACCATAACTGTAAATTATGAGAAACATGTATAAAATCATCAACATATCATCAGTGCATCTTGGCAAACAGTACCAGGATAATCCGGTGGGTAATGAAAGTTAATGCAGATGCGTTAATTGCACCAGGGAGACCTTTACTGGTAACTGCTGCTGTTGCTGATACAGGGTTTGAAGAGACTAAAGATTTGCAGTCATCACTTTCTTATTCACCCCTCAAGATGTAACCCGTGTACCCAATCTGTCTGCGTCTAAAGTTCATCCTATGTGCAAGTGTGAGACCGTTTTGTAAATGTTTGCGTACCGTGTATGTGAGACGGGACATCGGTATCAGCCCGGCATTTACCCAATGAGATGTGAAAAACGTCTAAAAACCACCTGCAGACTGGGCGGCTCACCAGCCGTCGATTCTACCCAGATCAGGCTCGCCTCCCAGAATCCTAGAAGAGGTGTGCTCAGCGCACTAGGCTACCGGAGCTGAACTTTTAGTTTCGATGCGTAAGCTGTAACTTACTCAAGTTTCTATCTTCATTTATGTGGAAGATATAGCATTGTAAAATCCGATGTTTCCTTTTTTAATGCACTGCACTATCTACTAACACGTAGTATTCTGTTGCTCTCGGCACTTTCTACCTGGTTAGCATGTTTCATTTTTTACCTAAAAGAAAAAAAACTGCGTTTGAGCTTACAGTCGGTTTGCAATCAACAAAATGGGTGGCATTCTTGTGTAGTACAAACACATTCATTTCGAGAGCACTGACCCGAACAGCAATAGAGCACATAACAAGTACGGACGACATTGCCTATAAACTCCGTAGGAAGTGAATGACATCCTTCTACCAAAATAAAGAGGTTCTGGGCAGGACGACTCAAAGCACGCCTTCCTAGAGCGCATGCGCTGTAGTGTTCAGGTTGGAAGAGCCAACTGCCCACTCAAGGAAATACACTGTTTATTTTTCAAGATATTCGTCCACAAGACATGCTCTGTGCTGTCGACCATTATTGTCTTATATAACGCATTTGGTACATATTCCATCAATAAGGGAGAACATAATCATTAAGGTTCCGTCCCTACAGACATGAGCACCCACGTTTCCACCTGAAATGACAAGGAACTGTATTCAAATATATATGACTGGCAATAATTTTCTCCAACTTCTCTGCAATGTAGAAACGACTGTTATTACCTCGTAAACCAGAGCATGACTTAAAAAGCAATAGAATAGTATTCCATTGGTTCTCAGTCTTGCGTACACGTTGGCTTGGTTATTGCAAACGCTCCTTCAGAGCGGTACACACGCGACTGGGAATCTTGCATCCACACCATGTTCGTGACGCCTTCTGCGCCCAGTAATTGATGATATAACTCTTCCGGTGTCAGCAGTAGGCTGAGACCCTAGCCAGGAGAAGGTTGCAGTTCTGTCCCTACACGTGCTCAAGAGAAAATATCCGCCATTGGTGCACTTGGCCGTTCTTTTCTGAATTTCTTAAATGCTAAACCTGTTCGTCCGGTAAATGATGCATCGGCCTCATTCAACCAAACAGTCTGCTCCAACCTTCTCTCTCTCTCACTCTCTCTCTCTCTATCACGGCACAAACTCACAAACTGCCAATCCGGCACTCAAACTTGCCGTTGTCTGCCACATACTGATTGAAACATTATAAAAATTCATCTTTCATGTTAATTGCTTTTTCCTAGTTTAATTAGAAGTGTGAAGAACTGAAATGAATGTAGGACGAATTTTCAATTTCAGTCTCCATTAACGCGAAAAAAGTATGACTGCCAAGAGCTTATACACGCGGAGGTAATTTTTTGGCCTACGTCTCCGCGCAGCTAAGGAGTTTGCACTACTGCGTCACGATTCCTGTTCTGTCGACTAAGAAAATTACTGTCTGAATGTTGATCCACAGGCAGAGAAGTCTTCTTGATATTAATTTTTTAATACGGACCCTAAAGGCTAACAAAAAACCCTCGAATTTCCTTTAATTTTTTAGTGTTCTGAACATTTATTAGAATAATGCATTTTTTATTTCGTATTTGCATAACCTTTGCATTAGAATCACTTTGTTTTACCTGGAAAAGTACCAACCGCTAAACCGAACAAGGTGGAGCAGTGTTTAGCACAGTGGACTCGCATTTGGGAAGACGACGGTTCAAACCCGCGTCATGGCATCCTGATTTAGGTTTTCCGTGTTTTAGCTAAATTGCCTCTGGCAAATGCCGGGGTGGTTCCTTTGAAAGGGCACCGCCGACTTCCTTCCCATTCTTCCCTAATCTGATGAGACCGATGATCTCGCTGCTTGGTCCCCTCCCCCAAATCCACCAACCACCCGCTAATGGACCAAACCTAAATAAAAATTAACACATGAGGACTGAAACAGCTACACGTCACAAAGGACTCATATTACAATAGCACAGAGCCAGAGCTTGAGGAATGATGTTTACTATATGCACCATAAACCACCTAGTAAAGATTATACAATAAAATTATTTAAAAATATGTGATTCGGATGGACATGATTTGCTACTAAACTGAATCAAAGTTAATTCGGAAACAACATCAAAGTATTTCAGAGAGAAAAAATTCTTATGGCTAAAACCATTAAACATATACAAAAGAAATCTCATTTTAGTAGGGAGCGGAACCATCCCAAACACTAATACTAGCTACAAATAACGATAATGTCGTTAATAAGTGTGCAATCACCTTTATTTGTATTTGCCTACTACATTTTAGTTGGGCACTTGGCAGTTCTTGCAAAATATATGAAGGCTAGCCAGCGGTGGGTGTCAGACATATCACAACAGATCGGTGGAACTAAGATCTGGGACCTTAGTCACCACTTCAACATTCACATATTATGCCCATTAAGTGTGTGGTCATTACGGTCATGGAGAATGACGTCTCCTCGTAACCCTTTCGCGAATGTCCTAAGATAACGTTCCATCGATAGATATCCAGTGGTCACAGTTTTACCCAACGGACTGGTATTCATCTCTTCTGGTAGGTAAATGCTAGGCTTTCCGTAGTTTCCCGAAATTGATTAAGGTGCGTTCCAACTTTTTTTTAATACATAGGCGATTTCGTATCATCTTTTGTCTTATCAAAGCTTGTGTTCCTCATTTCCCTTTCTTTCCTTAGCACGAAAATCCAAGATGTTATCCATATAAGCGCTGACCCCAAGTTCTGTACGTCCTTCGGACTGCGTCGCAACCCCCACTAAGATCACTTCCATCTGCATCCAGGGCATTTTCAAGATAGTAACGTCTGTGTAGACGTCTGAGAATACTCACTACATCTCTATGAAGAGGGCTCTTTACCGCTGCTCGTTGGTCCAGTTTATGAATACTGAAGCTCATTGTAAACACTTCCCTCCGTCATACTACTTACTGACTGAGATACTACTGGTTTCCAAGCACAGGAAACATGTTCATGAAAGTATCTGTGAACAGTATTTATAGACACAATTCGGCGAGGATAGATTTATGCATAGGTGGCCTGTTGCAGCGTATTTCTCCCTAAGGCAGTCCCTGGAGTACAGTAACTTCGAGTGGAGGTCTTGTAATGCTTAATGTTCTACTATGTTCACTGGCAAAGAACAGACAAGTGCTACACAAAATGCATGCAGAACACATTCGATATTCATTATTTTACGCTCATGAAGAAACGAAACAGAGACGTCTGCTTAGTTGCTTGTAACATTTCATTTCAAAATATGACAGCAACGAATGGCATGGCATTGACTCCACAATATTTCAGGAGCCTTGAGGATCCACGCTGATTCGTGGTTACTCAATAGACTCCTACATCTCACGAAAATTGATCATACCAAGTCCGGTGTTCGAAAATCTTTTTGTATATTATCCCTGGTGAGTTATACAGGACTGAAGACAGATGACCTCTGGGAATAGACAATCACTTTCACATCCTTGAGCTAACTGCCAACTCATTTCGAACGGACAGATCAGTAAGAGACTAATTGGTTCAGACGATCTGTCTTCTAACTTTGAGCGAACAATAACGGTTTCAAGAATGGATGCTAGACTCTGCGTACACGACCTGTTGTTACCACAAAATTTCATAGGAGATCTGTGCCTGACATATGTGCATCACATTGAGAATCTGGTTGTCATTGTTGAAATGGTGGGTGATTTGTTGCACTTTTTACCGTGAACCCACTGTGGAAAACAGATTTAAAAAATGACTAATTTTGCCATGCATCTTGGAATTATCCTTCATTTAATTCGGGATGCTCAGTAGACTATTGACAGAGTAATCCGTGAATTTCCAACACCTGTGCGATTGCCTATAGCCTTAACGACTATCCTTCTAAGACCAAGCTTAATGAAGACAGTTCCAAATCACACAGATGCTTATCACAGAAACTCAGTCTGTGATCATTGATAAAATACACCAAAGAAAATTAACGTGATGAGGTGTTTTCCCAAACGTACTTGCAGGAGATCGTCCCCAGTTACCATAACGAGTAATATGGTTAGTATATGGATTTCCTTCATAAATAGTTGTACATCGAGATCTGTGAATTATACCCGTTTAGCTGTTCACATAGCAGAGGTTACTTTCACATCTTATCTTCGTGTGAATGTACCAGAAGGCAGACCTACCGCCTCCCGACCTTGTGAAAGGTCGGCAACGCTACGGAGTACAGTAAGATACACGCGATACCTTCACATCAGTTGTACGATGGATCAAATATGAAAACTAAGATACAAAGAAAACGAGTAATGTGACCGGAAAACGTCACAACTGCACAGCATTGCAAGCATCTGCACTCGATGGTCTTGCCGAGATAAGATTAGCAGTTATGTCATATCCTGTCGACAGTTCGAAAGACAACATCATCACCTACCAAATCAAGTATCCGATTCGCCTGGGCCACAAAAACTCTCTCCTCTCTTCTCTTCTCTTCTCTTCTCTTCTCTTCTCTCTCTCTCTCTCTCTCTCTCTCTCTCTCTCTCTCTCTCACACACACACACACACACACACACACACACACACACACACACACACACACACACACACACACACGAGCGAGCGAACGCGCGCACACAAAGTTCAACACCGAAATTCATTTGGTCGTTAGCTCCTCAGCGTACATTATTCTATAGCTTGTATGTGTTCACATTTATTCCTAGATACTGTGCAGTTCTTCCTTTTCCAACCCTCGAATTCTGAAGTGCAATGTATGAGGAGACTTCAAAAAGCAAGTTACACGTTACTACGGCGGGCCAATTAACTTTTATTGAAGGCTGCACTACACTTGACAGTTACACAAATACATGCCACCGTTTTCCTACATAGCCACCAAGTCTCTGTAAACAACAGTCGGAACGTTCTGCCACTTGTTCAGTTCGTCGACGATAGAAATCCTTGGTCACAGAGCCATTCGAGAACCACCGTGTGAATGTCCTCACTTTTGGACAATCTCTTTCCCCAGATGTTCTTCTTCGATTGCCTGGTCTTGTAGTCTTCCTTCCCGGTCAGCATCCCCCACATCTGCGCGCCCTTTGTCAAACCGCTGCCATCGTTTCACTACGGGTGGATGCGACATTGCATTTAGTTTGGAGTACGTTTCCAGTTTCCAACCAGTTTCACTCGCACACTTCGATGAACCCTTCATCGGTGCAGCTGCAGACCTGTATGTACAGTAAACCCGGAACATGTTCTTTCTTCCGACAACGTGCTGGAATGCCTACGTAATAATTATCTTATACCGTGCCATCCTGAGAGACCAGTTCCATTGTGTTATTCTATACGATGCTATAATCTGTTAACAAATGTCTAAATATTAGCGAAACGCAAATTACGTTGTATACATTTGTTTGCAATGAATAGTGGGCACTTACAGAATAAAGTATGAATTCAATCGGATATCCGAGAAAAAAAAAGTGGAGAACTAGGTTCAGGCCGAATTAATAGTTACACTCGATGACTGATGTCGAGTCTTCATATATTGCTTCGATTCAGGAACACTGCTTACCAATCATCGTTCTTCATTCATCATTTCATCAATTTTGGACAGCGTTTGTAGAAATGCTTGTTATGTTACTTACTTTTACTAATTTTGTATCTTAAAACATATATTTAGATGTAAATCTCCCTCACAATGACATTTAAATATCAGGCCGATATGTTTATCTACAAATTTCTGAGCCTTTCCAGATAACAAATGTAGCGTCATGCAAATGCTGGGCATTTTACCGTCTAATGTGTTCCTTGCACTTGATTAAAGCTGTTTGCTTCTCCTCTAAGTAAGACAATTGTTATCCAAGTGTTAGTTTGTTCGTCAGAGTGAATTACTAGATATGATCTTTTTTCAGATACAAAGTCCTTGCCTTCCTTCGTCCTGTTAACTGTCTCAGCCACTCAGTTATGTAGGGCCCTACAGATTTAAGTGCAATTCATTCGACTGCTCAACTTGCCTTCTTCTACATGCCAGAAATATCGTCTGAGTGGAAATTCAGGTAAACTGTGCTTCTTGATTGCTGACTAGTATGTTTGCAAGCGCTAATTCCTTTAGTAGATACTTTTAAGATTCCTCGTTATATCTCACACGTTCCTTATTCCACAGACGAACTTTAATTCAAAACCCGTGACTTATGTCGGAAAAATAGTTATTAATTGCTTATGTTATTAAATTCAGTAGTATTACTACTATCAGACCGTATATCGCCAAAGAGCTAACTGGAAAAGCCAGCCGAGCGGTTCTAGGCGCTACAGTCTGGAACCGCGCGACCGCTACGGTCACAGGTTCGAATCCTGCCTCGGGCATGGATGTGTGTGATGTCCGTAGGTTAGTTAGGTTTAAGTAGTTCTAAGCTCTAGGGGATTGAGGACCTCAGAAGTTAAGTCCCATAGTGCTCAGAGCCATTTGAACCATTCACTTATAAACACGTATTTCATTGGGCAGCATACAGCCATGACTAAATATCAAATTTATTAAGTAGCATATGAAATGACTAGTCCCTTGTCATCACGATAATAAACGACCCATAGACTCGCCGGAAACAAAACAGAACACTACTTTTAGGTATCTTGTGTACATGACCACTTCCGAAGGTAACATCTGGCAATGGTAAACAGGCAACAGATTTGAAGCTCTTATTGAGTTCCTAGTTCGACACATCAAGAAATCGTTTGGCCGCTACACTGTTTCAACAATTTTTTCATTCATTATTTACTGGTGTATTAAGAGAGCCATACAAAGATTACGCAGTCCAATTCCGCCACAAGCTATGATTTATAAACGCTCTTATTTCTGTTAGTGTTGTGCTCGTCAAATCAAAGTCTTTTCTGATGCAGCTCTTCAGTCTAGTCTATACTGTAAAAGCCTCTTCATCTCTGCAAATCTACTGCGATCGACATCCATTTCTACCTATTTACTCTATTCAGTCATGTACAGTTTCCCTCCCCCGACTGCCCCCCCCCCCCCAACCTCCTTTCCCACAGTTCCCACTAAGGCCAAAGTGACTATTCCTTAATGCTTGTACATATGTTCTGTGTCAACCGATTCCTTCTTTTATTTATGTTTTGCCATAAATTTCTTTTCTCTTCAGTTTCCTTCAGTGCTTCGTCATTGCTAATCCGATCTACCTATCTGATCTTCAACATTCTTCTGTAGCACCACATTTCAATGGCTTCTATTCTCTTCTTGCCATTGTTGTTTGTCGCCCGCACTTCGTTTCCGTATAAGGCTACACACAAAACAAGAATCTTCAGAAAAGATTTCCTAAGACTTATATTGTTATTCGATTTAATATATTTTCTTTTTCAGAAACGATTTTTTTGCTATTGCCAATCTGCATTTGATACCTCTCTACTTCGGCCACCGTCAAATTTTTTGCTGCGCAGATAACTAAACTCATCCACTGCGTTTAGCGTCTCATTTATTAATCTAATTCCCTTAGTGTCGACTAATTTAATTCGACTACATTCCATTACCTTCGTTTTACTTTGGTTGATATTTATGTTATAACCTGTCAAATATCTGACCATCGTTTCTTTGTGTAATGTCCCGTACTGCTAACTTTGGTAGGCCGCAGCCAACACTTCTAAGCAGTGGTTTTCCACAAGATATGACGAAGAATACGGATGGGACTTCCTGAGCTAATACAGACATGACGTGCGTCAATTTTCGAGGGGAATTGGCTCTTGAAACGAATTATGAGAGGAGGTAATTCCTTAGAAACCAGACTGTCTTATCTTGAGTATAACAGTGCATGATCTTGCAGCTGAGAATCTCTTCGCGTCACAAATAAGTTAATAATTACTGTCGTGATGATGAGATAATACATTTAGCGTATCTGATGAGGAGATGACATTAGTTCTTGCCTATCAAATCAGCCTGACAGTAAACCGTTTTTTAAAATTAGATATTTTCGTATCTTGTAAGTAATCATCAACAGAACATCAAGGTTTACACGGACTCTCGAAACATAGTCTGATAGCGTAGTGGAGTAAAACTGTCTTTTTGGAATGCTGATTTAGAACTGTATAAAGTTCACATCTAATATATAATTTTTTTACAGACCATCCCCATGCTCAGTTAAGCGTTTCACTGTATTGACTCCACGTTTATCTATAAACTATTTCATGACACAGTGACAAACAGTAGGACCAGTGCTTCACTATATAACAGTTCACAGTCCGTAACAAAGCCGTGTAACTGGAAACGAACTCATTTAATGTTCTCATGTCTTCCCACATGGCTTTGTAATAATCAACGACGATTGCGAAACAATTACCGCGAAGTTGGTGTTACAGTCTTCTACATCTACATGGCTACTCTGTAAATCACACTTAAGTGTCTGGAAGAGGTTTCATCGAACCACGTTCACAGTAATTCTCTATTACTCCAGTCTCGAACAGCGCGCGGAAGAAACGAACACCTACATCTTTCCGCGCGACCTCTGATTTCCCTTATTTTATTATGATGATGTATCGAACACTTACATGTATTTCGTTTAAAGATCCACCAACGCATAAATCATTTTGCTATGGCAAATTTCGGACGTTTACGCTAATTTATTACGTGACGTGTAAAAATCCAAATTCAGTAGCGTCAAACAAAACGAAATCATAATAACCGCCCAATAGCTGGGCGCCAAACGCATTCAAATGTTTACAGAAACCACTTAGGCCCATTATATTTCTCGCTTGGAAGCTTGTCTACGAAATATTTTCTTTGGTAACCACACAATTTGCTTTTAAATATATGTATGTATAAGGAAATCGATATTTATGCATTCTTCGACCTTAATTTAGAAGGTAATGCATAAGACAATTGAAACAAAACGTACTAGACAGCGTGTATTCCTGCCTAAATCACTTTTATTTGTTGTGGTTTCAAGGAAAGAAATATTTCAGTGTATGTTCACAATCTGTCGTTGAAATACAAAAAATATTACAGAGCGTGTTTTATTTACGTGTTTAAGAGTACGAAGTTATTAAAATTCTGTAAATAGATGTGTACTATTTCTACTTGCGTTGCACAACAAACGGAAAGAGGTACGTTTCTCACAGAACACGGTGAGAACGTTAATTTCGGACATTTTCTTGCTGTATTGTGTTTACTGACACCATGGAACACCGCATAACAATTCCATCAAGCCGCAGACAATTTTTAAAAAGGGTTATTAATGCTTCTCAGATTTTTCTCCCATCAGGTTGTATATTATTTATGGGTCTCATTAAAAAAAACTTTGAGATATAATGTTGAGCAGAAGACCATGTGAACTCTTACACTTCTGTGAAAACTTGCATTACGCAATACACACATATATCTGTATCAGACATATTCTGTAATACTCTCCTATTTCAACAATGAGTAAAGGTATGAAGCACCTTTTGTACCTGGGAATGGTTGAATGTGCACTGAAGTGTTAGTTGGCATCTCACAATCAGTCCTGACTACCCCCGAATTCAGTTGCATAATTAAACCTGTATGCCATTTAAAGATGAATTTTGACACTCAAAACCGACAATAATACGAATAAATGCTACTTAAAGTCACTGTTTGCTGTTAGAACTAACCAAACATTTTAAAACTTACATAATGTCAAACAAATCAGTTAAAAAGAAGCAAATTAAATAAAATTTTGAAATTATAAATACTTTTCTTCTTTAGTGACTTGGTACTAGATCATGTACACTAACAGTAGTCGTTATTTTATATTTGAGTTTTTGTGTCTTCAACGGCGATATTCGTTAGATGTGTTTTCATGATCTTTTGATCTTAAATGTCATGCCACGTCTTTTGTGAAATACCAACGTAATTAATAAATTTAAATCTGTGTTTCGATCATAATATTGTAGATGATTCCCAGTATACCATGGATTTTTGTATGATAACATTTCGGTTTTCATGAGTGTGGGCTTGTATTGTTCTGGCGTTGGAAACCAAAATTGTTTTTGAAACATAGTTTTCTGCACTTGAGGTCTCGTTTTCTTGTTGTGTGTACGTGTAATTCTTTTATCCAATTTCATTTTAGTGAAGACAGATTTTAGATTCCTGGCACACTCACTCGTCGCCTGACCGTTACTGGACCATCTCCTCGCGTTAGCGTTGGAATTGAGTGTAGTATTTTCAACGACCTTTTTTTTTTTTTTTTTACGCACACAGCTCGATTCAGTGCTGTTAAATTATCTTCGGTGCATTGGCCTTTGAAGCGCTTTTAGTACCTCACACCAAGTGTGAAATGTCTGTTCCTAGCCACTGCAAATTTCACGTTCCTTCTTTCTACCAATTAATTATTACTCCGTTCTAAAAGTATATTTATTCATAAGAGTGCTTTACCACTTACTGCACTTCCCTGACTTCAACTTGATTTCTAAACTGAAGGAAACACTTGACGGCATTTGCTTCAGAACTGCTACAAATTCGTCGGGGAATAGATCGCGACGCTCGAACTGTCAACACAACTGGCACTGCTAAGAGTACCCTTCGACTTCCACATCACTGGCAACGGGTTATACACAATGCTGGTGACTACTTTGAAGGTCAGTAAAATTTTGAAACAGGTATCTATTTTGTATGAGCTGTAAAGAAATAGTTGCCACTATTAAAATTCCAACCCTCGTACCTGTGACGCCATATATAGCCGAATGAGGCCCGTGTACCGCTTGTAACACCCCAAGACATTTGTGTTTGTTATTGAGGACAATGATTGCTTTTTGGTAGACCCTGTTGTTAATGCGATGTTAACATTAGTTTGATTGTTCAGTACACGACCAATTTTTCCAACTATAAGATTCGATGCTTACCTGCAGGAGGAGAATGTATTGCCCATAAATAATATTGATAATACTTTAACGCAAAACGTTTGTGTTTAAGTTTCTTCCTAACAGTGCGAATACACATGGTTGACATTAGCCCAGTAATTTATTCACAGAGTCACAAAAATTTAAATAAAATTTGACTCCGAATAGTTTTTGTGAGTTGCCGATTGCTTTTAACTTACTAAAATTTGGCGATTATTACGATTTTTCTTCAGTAGGAACGTTTTGCGATTATGTATTATAGATAAGGAATAATCATCACAGCAAACCTTCGTTTTGGCTTTTGACAGTGACTGGATGTTCCTGTCAAAGTCATGGTAAACAGGGTTTTCACTCTCGGTATATGAGCGGTGGCGAAAATGAGCAAAACGCGGATTGCCGTCTTGAGCATGGTCTTGTAAAGCAATACTCGGTGGCTAACATTCGACCTTTGCGAGTTTCCCTTCACGTAACTCCGCAGTACAGATCTCTGTGACGAGATATATTACATATAATACTACTTACACATTCTACACATTCTTTTAGTTGGCTACTATAATGGAAATCATCTTTAACCTATAACACTAAAGAGGGGGGGGGGATGTTACGTTGCTACTAAACCATCGTAAAGGTTACTACTCCACAGTTTATTCAAAGGAACTCAGTAATTATAGTTATGGATTAATTAATGACCATTATTATATCTCCAATGGTACGTTACATACTAAATTAAGGACAAAATGCCCTGTTTTGTATCCTACTGCAACAGTATTCACTACAGAAGATACTCCACTGACGTTCAGGAAATAGCCAAAGACTCTCCATATACAATCTGTTGATTAGGAAGTACAGGGCTCTATCTAAGGAAATTTTCGCGTAGTACGAAGTGCTAAGGAAGAGGTGACCAGTGTGAGTGGCAGCAAGCGTAGATGTGACTAGAGTCTAGGTGAAAGTCCACAGTGACTAGCCAAAACGCAGTGTACGATCAGATTTGCACTATCAACAAGAGGATGTCGTCCAGGAAGCAGTGGTTAAAGCGCGGAAGGAAGAGCACGGCTGTAAGCGGAAACAGGTGGCATCACAGCCTACGCTATCTCACAATAGAGTACGGTCGGGAGGTGTTAAGCTTACCAAAACTGTAATACATAGAATGAATAGCTCCAATGAGTAACAGCTTGAAAAATGTATAGGACGTTTTAAAATTAATAAATGGTGAAGATCAAAGGGATACGACTTATATCTATCCCCAGCAGTGCTCATTCTTGTGTGGTAGGAAACGTCAATCTCAGGTAGTGAAGAGCTGTCAAGCAAAGTGGAAACTGGAGAGCAAGTGGCCGAGTAGTTCATGGACTTCTATGTACGTATCGGTTGAAACTCGCGTCCGGCCATATCGATTTAGATTTTCCGTGATTTTCCTAAATCTCTTCAGGCAAATTCCGGGATAGTTTCTTTAATAGGGCACGGCCTATTTCCATCCCCATCCTTCCCTAATCCTATGGCACCGATGACTTCGCTGTTTGGTCCCCTCCTCCAAATCAACCAACCAATAATCTATGTACATATCGCCATCTCAGTAATCAAACTATAAAAATGGAAGCTGTCATACTGTCACATTTCAGATTGAACAAAGCTTGTAAAGACGACAATGATGCATTTAACAAACCAGAGGGTACAAGACGATCGCACAACTAGTTGGTACTAGTTCCTGCGAAGAGACCTTATCACCAGCTCCTCGCCATCGTGTTTGCATCTTCATCCACAGCGCTGTTCCGTTGTTGGGTCACTAAAAGGGAACAAACGCTAACGGTGGTGATCTGAGATAGTATTCGATACAACATATGACCTCGCTTGTAATCTAATGAGGATCACGGTCTCCAGGATCCACACATTCCGGGGTACTATCCTCGTGAAGGCAACTGCACATACCATATTTCAGCAGTTTAATGCCAGTGGACATTTGTCGAGAAAATAGTAAACTTCTATCGAGGAACAAGAGGTACCACTGCTGTCTTGCCTGCACGTTTGCTTGAGATTGTGTTGTCAACCTCTCCAGGGACGGAAATTATTATTGCCAGATCATAATTAGATTAACTAGAGATTAACAAACAACTTGATTAGCAATGATATTAATTAAAACTAGAGAGGAATTCTGCCTTATGCAAGACAAGGTTTTACAGATTAGCTTTTACCGAGACATGTTTCAGCAGTCTAAGTGCTGTCTTCAGTGGGTTTGTTTGTTTATTTTATTCCTGAAAAACTGCTACTTTTTAACCTCTTGTATGAGTTGTATCAACGTTTGCTTCAGAACAATTAACATCTGCAAAAGGGGCAATTATTAGGAGTCAAATATTTTACATTATTTTGCATACAATACAATGTTGAGACGTTTGTCATTGAGTTGAGACATCATAAGTTGTTCATTTACAATTTGTTTAAAGATTTTAGTTTTATACCAAATTTGAAAATAATTTGGATATATAGATTTGCTTGCATACCTCACATGATGCTATCATTCGTGTATAGTGGAAGCTTTTTAACTCTGCCGTACATTCTACATCTGCAAACAACAAAACGTTTTCTATTTATTGCTCGTTTCCGACTAGGATTCGCTAAATATCGCGCTTTTAGAGTGTTACTTACGGTTTTCGATGTTATCGTGTTGATTCTCTTGCTTGTGTCGTGTTAAAACAAAACAATTACACTCCTGGAAATGGAAAAAAGAACACATTGACACCGGTGTGTCAGACCCACCATACTTGCTCCGGACACTGTGAGAGGGCTGTACAAGCAATGATCACACGCACGGCACAGCGGACACACCAGAAACCGCGGTGTTGGCCGTCGAATGGCGCTAGCTGCGCAGCATTTGTGCACCGCCGCCGTCAGTGTCAGCCAGTTTGCCGTGGCATACGGAGCTCCATCGCAGGCTTTAACACTGGTAGCATGCCGCGACAGGGTGGACGTGAACCGTATGTGCAGTTGACGGACTTTGAGCGAGGGCGTATAGTGGGCATGCGGGAGGCCGGGTGGACGTACCGCCGAATTGCTCAACACGTGGGGCGTGAGGTCTCCACAGTACATCCATGTTGTCTCCAGTGGTCGGCGGAAGGTGCACGTGCCCGTCGACCTGGGACCGGACCGCAGCAAAGCACAGATGCACGCCTAGACCGTAGGATCCTACGCAGTGCCGTAGGGGACCGCACCGCCACTTCCGAGCAAATTAGGGACACTGTTGCTCCTGGGGTATCGGCGAGGACCATTCGCAACCGTCTCCATGAAGCTGGGCTACGGTCCCGCACACCGTTAGGCCGTCTTCCGCTCACGCCCCAACATCGTGCAGCCCGCCTCCAGTGGTGTCGCGACAGGCGTGAATGGAGGGACGAATGGAGACGTGTCGTCTTCAGCGATGAGAGTCGCTTCTGCCTTGGTGCCAATGATGGTCGTATGCGTGTTTGGCGCCGTGCAGGTGAGCGCCACAATCAGGACTGCATACGACCGAGGCACACAGGGCCAACACCCGGCATCATGGTGTGGGGAGCGATCTCCTACACTGGCCGTACACCACTGGTGATCGTCGAGGGGACACTGAATAGTGCACGGTACATCCAAACCGTCATCGAACCCATCGTTCTACCATTCCTAGACCGGCAAGGGGTACTTGCTGTTCCAACAGGACAATGCACGTCCGCATGTATCACGTGCCACTCAACGTGCTCTAGAAGGTGTAAGTCAACTACCCTGGCCAGCAAGATCTCCGAATCTGTCCCCCATCGAGCATGTTTGGGACTGGATGAAGCGTCGTCTCACGCGGTCTGCACGTCCAGCACGAACGCTGGTCCAACTGAGGCGCCAGGTGGAAATGGCATGGCAAGCCGTTCCACAGGACTACATCCAGCATCTCTACGATCGTCTCCATGGGAGAATAGCAGCCTGCATTGCTGCGAAAGGTGGATATACACTGTACTAGTGCCGACATTGTGCATACTCTGTTGCCTGTGTCTATGTGCCTGTGGTTCTGTCAGTGTGATCATGTGATGTATGTGACCCCAGGAATGTGTCAATAAAGTTTCCCCTTCCTGGGACAATGAATTCACGGTGTTCTTATTTCAATTTCCAGGAGTGTATTTCTTGTGCTGTTGTTACGCACGCATTTTGTATAGTTATCATCATAGTACAGAGTTTCTGTCGTCGTTTCATGAGTTGTTATGGATATGTGATACTTATTTCTTTCGTTTCGTAGTTGACTGTGGTGTGGCGCGCGTTTGCTGTTGACGTTTGAGATAGTTAGCTTATGACTATCTGTGTGTCTGTCTGTCGGTACGTGCGTGCGCGCGCGCGTATGTGTGTGTGTGTGTGTGTGTGTGTGTGTGTGTGTGTGTGTGTGGACCCCTTATGCAGTTTGGAGAAAGGGGGGATTATTTATATAGGACTTTCATTGTGGCAAACAGAATTTTATTGCACAGTGAAGTGTATTCATTTAATGCTTTCTTTCCTTGCGCTACTGACGTTGGATGTTATAATTTTCTTCTAATGCTAATTTTTGGTACAGGCTGTTACTAGTGTTTATAACTTGTAAATCAGTTTCTATGTTCGTTGGGTGCTGATTCTGGGCTACTGGGTGAAAAGGAAATATTGAATTGGAACTATTAATTTTCGATGATCTGAGATGGTCTGTATATCTGGTTCTAAAACTTATACTTTTTGGGCCACTATACATACTAACAGCAGTTGCAAGTTAACTATTATATACCAGACTGGCTACACAGTGGCGTGACCAAAGTCATGGCATGCCTCTTAATATCACGTCGGACCTCCTTTTGCCTGGTGTAATGCAGAAACTCGACGTGGCATGGAGTCAACAAGTCGTTGGAAGTCCCCTGCAGAAATACTGAGCCAAGCTGCCTCTACAGCTATTCATAACTGCAAAAGTGTTACCGGAGCAGCATTTTGTGAACGAACTGACCTTTCGATTATGTCTCAACCATTCGCTCGAACTGTCCAGAATTTTCTTCAAACAAACCACGAACAGTTGTGTCAAAGTAACGTGACGCTTTGATGTTTGGGAAAATGAAATCCACGAATAACTGCAAACGGTCTCCAGGAAGTCGAACATAACCATTTCCAGTCAATGATTGATTCAGTTGGACCAGACGAACCAGTACATACCATGTAAATACAGCCCACACCATTATGGAGCCACCACCAGCTTGCACAGTGCCTTGTTGACAACGTGGATTCATGGCTTCGTGTGGTCTGCGCCACACTCGAATACTATCATCAGCTCTAACCAACCGAAATCGGGAATCGTCTGCTTCCCAGTCATCTAGGGTCTAACCGACATTGTCACGAGCCCAGCAGGAGATGCCGTACCGTTACCAAGGGCACTCGTGTCGGTCGTCAGATGCCATAGCCCATTAACGCCCAATCCCGCCGCACTGTTCCAACTGATATTTTCGCAATACGTCCCACATTGATTTCTGCGGTTATTTGACGTAGTGTTGCTTGTCTGTTAGCACTGACAACTCTACGCAGACGCCACTACTCTCGGTCGTTGAGTGAAGGCCGTTGGCCACTGCGTTGTCCGTGGTGAGAGGTGATGCCTAAAATGTAGTATTGTCGGCACTCTCTTGACACTGTGAGCTTCGGAATGTTCATGAACGATTTCCGAAATTGAATGTCCCATGCGTCCAACTCCAACTACCATTCCGTGTTCAAAGTCTGTTAATTCCCGTCATGCGGCCGTAACCATGTCGGAAACCTTTTTACATGAATGACTTGAGTACAGATTACTTCCGCCAATGCAATGCCCTTTTATACCTTGTGTACGCTGTACTGTCGCCATGTGTACATGTGCATATCGTTATCCCATGAATTTTATCACCTCAGTGTATTTATCATTGTTGGTGGTATGCCTTCCAAATCTGTTCTCTGTTGTGTTATTAGTTCAATGATCTATGTTGAATCCTTTTCTCTTCAGTGTTCCCCACCCTATGTGTAACTTTGTTATTGAGAGTCATTATTTGCCATTTTTTGCTTAATGTCTTCTGATTTGTTGTGTATTGTAAAGAATCTGTCTGTATGTGTGTGTGTGTGTGTGTGTGTGTTTGTGTGTGTGGGTTCCGTGATTATGTGTTAATCTGTTTTTGTATTTTTTTATTTTATCTACTATCTTTGCAGTTGTGCAGTTTGCTTTATTGTGTTTAGTTCTTCTGTGTAGTCGTGTTTGCCTGTGGGTGACCTGTTCAATCTGTGTAGTAATGATCTGAAATATGTTTGTTTATTTGTTATAACTGACTCCTAATAATCGCTCATTTTGCAAATGTTAAAATTTTTTAGCCAAAAGTCCATACAACGTATACAAGAAATTAACAAGTAGCAATAATTTTTCAGGAAGAAAATAAACAAATTATCCCAATGAAGTTAGCACTTGACGTGCTGAAACATGTCTGGGTAAAAACAAAACTATAAAACCGTGTCTAGCATAAGGCGGAATTCCTCTCCAGTTTTTCGTAGCAAGGACGAAAATACGAAAAGCTGCAATGTGCGAAAGGTGACATTAATTAATTTTTAGTACAGTTTCATTCATGATTATATATGTCTTGGGAGGGCGAACGAAAGACACCAAATAGGCCGTAATGGTGTCCCGGTGTAAGTGTATTACCCATAACTTCTGCAGGTCAAAATTAGTTATTTTCATTAAGACGGGGTTTTCCGTTTTAAGGGAGCGCATTGCGCTAGATTTCAACGGACCTTCGAGCATGAATACACCAGATAGGCGTTCGAGAAACGGTTCTGTCCTTTAGAAGAAGTCAGTGTCTGGCAATACAGCGTGACTTAGCAACTTACCCAATGAGCACATTTGGCTAAGAAAAACTAGTACCCTCTGCGCAGTCAGCTGTTTTCTTCGAAACCCGAGATGTTGCGTAAGCCCGACAGCAAGAGCTCTGCCTCACTGGGACTGAAGTTCTTCTGCCGTCAAGACGTGTTTTTGTGGCCGATTCAGTTTCCGGCCCACATGGTTATATCGTTACGGCGCGATATTGAGACAGTTTAGCTGAGTGTACAGGCTCCGGAAGGGTCGTTAAGAGATTGCCGAATAGTTGGAGAAACAGTAAATGGTCTTGTTGCCTGCTGGTTGCGGCAATCAGATAATCCGGATTTATGATGGCATCTCGCAGTTATGATCACACCTCGACCGCTGACACCTCAGTGCCGCTGCTGCCGATATCTACCACCTTCTACTGCCTCTTACCATCGTTAGACGGTACTTCTCTTTCTCGCCCACAACTAAGTGTTTTATTTCTTCATTTTGTGTCCTCTGATTACTTACTTAGAGGTTTCTCTTGATTGATCCAGCGTCGTCAACGGGTCTAGTAATAACTTACTTGTGTCCAGGCGCTTTTGCCACCTATTTCAGTAACTTTGTACCCCCTTCAAATTGTGAGCTTCGTTGTTGGAATTTTTGTCGATATTTATGAACTACATTCATTTAACTCAGTCTGCCGACGACACTTATTGAAATACGCCGAGATGACAAAAGTCATGAGATACCTCCTAATATCGTATAGGATCTCTTTTTCCCTGACGAAGTGCAGCAACTCTCTGTGGCACGGGCTCAACAAGTCTTTGGAAGTCCCCTGAAGAAATACTGCCTTGTGCTGCCTCTACAGCCGTCCATAGTGCTGCCGATGAAGGATGCAGTGTATGAACTGACCTCTCAATTACGTCGCGTAAATGTTCCATGGGATTCATGTCAAGCGATCTGGGCGGCCAAATCATTCACTCACATTCTCCAGAATGTTCTTCAAACAATCTAATCTGGGTGACACGGTGACATGGCGCATTGTCATCCTAGAAAATCCCATCCTTGTTTGGGTTCAAAAATAGTTCACTATGGGACTTAACATCTGTGGTCATCAGTCCCCTAGAACTTAGAACTACTTAAACCTAACTAACCTAAGGACATCACACACATCCATTCCCGAGGCAGGATTCGAAGCTGCAACCGTAGCGGTCGCGCGGTTCCAGACTGAAGCGCCTAGAACCGCTAGACCACCGCGGCCGGCCCTTGTTTAGGAACATGAAGTGCACGAATGGCTGAAAATGGCCTCCAAGTAGCCGAATATAACAATTTCCAGTCAATGATCGGTTCAGTTGGACCAGACGACCCAGTCCATTCCATGTAAACACAGCCCACACCATTGTGGAGCCACCACCAGCTTGCACAGTGCTTTGTTGACAAATTGGGTCCATGGCTTCGTGGGGTCTGCGCCGCGCTCTATCCCTACCATCAGCTTTTAGCGACTGAAATCGGGACTCTGGACCGCGGTTTTCCAATCGTGTAGGGTTCACCCAGTATTGTCACGAGCCCAAGAGAGGCGCTGCAGGCGATTTCGTGCCGTTGGCCAAGGCACTTGCGTCGATCGTCTGCTGCCACAGCCCATTAACGCCTGTACTAGCGGATACGTTCGTCGTATGTCCCACATTGACTCCTGCGGTTATTTCACGCAGTGTTGCTTGTGTATTAGCACTGACAGCTCTACACAAACGCCGCTGCTCTTGATCGTTAAGTTAAGTCTGTCGGCCCCTGCTTTCTCAGAGGTAATGCCTAACACTGTGAACTTCGGAATATTGAATATTCCAACTATTTGAGAAATGGAATGTCCCACGCGTCTAGCTCAAACTGTCTTTCCGCGATCGAAGTCTGTTAGTTCCCGTCATGCGGCCATAATGACGTCGGAACCGTTTTCACATGAATCACCTGAGAACAAAGGACAGCTCCGCCAATGCACTGCCCTTCTATACCTTGTGTACGTGATACTACTGCCATCTGTATAAGTGCATAATGCTATCCCATGAGTTTTGTCACCTCAGTGTGTTTATCATTGCTGGCGCTATGTTTTTTTTTTCTCACTTCAGTGTAGTTATGCTCCCCTCTTCCGTCCTTAATCAATCAACCGTGATCGTGAAAAAGGTAGTAGGAGCTCGATTCCAAGCCACTCAGCTGGGATTGCGGTTTCACTTTTTTCATTACGTTTCGCCCACATTTCGGATACGTGGTAGGTCAGGAACTTACCCGCCATTCTCCTGCAGCACTCACGGTTGAAGCTTTGAGAGCTCGCAGACAGACTGCTTGGAGGATGTTCCGCAAGAACGTATCCAGGCCAACACTGATTCCATGCTACTGAAATTTGATGCTCCGATTGCAGCACAGCAAACTTCATCTTCAAAGTCAGAGATCATAAACAGTTTCGTAATGGTTATAGCTTGCGTATTCTTGCGCATATGATTTCTGGTATAAATTTCGTTTGAGTCACGTATATCAGTCTGGATGTTACAATTTTCATGAATTTTGGGGAACTGTTTGTCTAAAGAGACAGAAAAGCTGGACTGCAACGTAGTTCTGTCACAAGTAAGAAACTAAAGAATGTACCATTTCGAGCAGGTAAGTGGAGCTTAGACAGAATAAACGAACTATTGCGCCATATGCTAGACTTGAGTGTTGAACTGCCTGGCGCCAATGCAACAAAATGGCGTCACAGGAGAGAGGAGCCGCTGCTGTGGAGATCACTCAGAATGAAGTAAGAAAAGGAATTTGGAGAGAAAGAGTGCTTACGTTTTTCTCTTGCTAATTTTGACAAAATTTCACTCTGGGAAGTGGAAATCAGTGTATCATGGACGGAGGGATGATTGTAAACTTGAAGTCCTCACATAGTCTAGTCTTCTTGTGTAGTCCAAGTACTTGAGGTTATGGGTTCGGTGACACTCAAGCGTTGGAGGCCATCTACATCTACCTTCATAAACTGCTTTAGCGCAGTTGGTACTAGACTGGTCCTGGATAATTTGGCTCTGCTGTAGTCTTCATGGTGATACACTCCTTGAAATTGTTAACAAACCCTGGATAGCACGTAAACAATGATTTAAGCTATTTACACAATTCTTAGACTCCACTGAAAAGAATATACGTATTACTCGATCAGGTATACTAAGACTCGGACAGTGAAATCGGACCCTATAAAAGTGTCAAGATCGAAGACTCTTGTCACTTCAGTTTGCGCTACCACTGAATAGAACTCTCGGGATCTACTTGTTAGTAGTTTGCTTCCACTTTAAATTCGCGTTTAATTGGAATACTTTTCTTGCTACAGGACTCACGGTAATCAAGGAGCACCGAATCTGCGATAGTTTCCATGGTAAATCAAGGTAACTGCAGCGCCGCAATCGATCTCAAAGGACACGGAATGCTGACTTATTCTGAGGTTTGTCGAAATTTTTCAGGGTTTAAGTGAACCTGTGTATCACTGTCTTTCTAATGCATTAACATCGCTTTTGGCACACTAATGTTCTGACACGGAACCTCTTGAGTGAGAGAACGCAAGTTCAATCTTTAGTAAGGCTGATTTGAAAATGTTGTGGTAACAATTATGACAGGAACAATATTAACTAATAATGACTCACAATGTGCATCAGGAGGGCGACAGAAAATTAAACTTCTATGGGATGTACGTATTACACTTCACCAAATCGACATCGTCGACATTCAAGAAATGTTCAAAACAAACCGTTAACTTGCACCATGAATACCGAATGAAAAATGGCGCGTCACAGTGATCACAAAGGTTCGCACCATCAAGATCGAAGACGAACTCCTTGGGAGTTATAAACGATGCAGGACATTCCGCTAGGTATCTACTCTTGAAGAATGCATGTCGAATCATATTGGTGTAATGGATTGATGATAACTGATGGAATCTGATGGCATGCAACCGAATGCAAAACATTCTGTCATGCCACTTATCATGAAACTGGCTATCCTTTAAGATATAACTGCAGATAGTGTGACAATGTTTCATAGGCACAGAATAAGCAAACAACCAGAGGCTGAATTTATCCATTGGTTCCAGGTAATACGATCTGCAGTATCACACAGTTTTAAGGAGAGATAGTTTGCTCTAAAAGAGTATGATTTTTATACTTAGATCATGAATCAACAGAAAGCAAGTTATTTTGACTAGCTATTGGTCAAAAACAGTGCTCATACCATAGTTGTAGTTCTCTTACGCTTATTTTCCCACTCTTGCCTGCTGTGACATAAATACTCCCTATCGCCCTTGCAAGATCATGCACAAGAGAAAGAATCGTAGGGGCAGAGCACCTCCAACTTCTCGCAGCACAATAAATAACTTTCCAGCCAATTTACCATCCAGATTATACGTCCGCACAGTTGTATTCGAATACGGTACGGCAGGCATGGCCAAGATTTCGGCTTGTGGGACAGGCCCGAGGAATGAATGCCAAAGAGTTCAGCCTAGTTTCACATTTCCTCCACCGCCACGCCCCACTGTCTGATCATGAAGAGGCGGAAGAGGTAAAAACTTCAAACGCGCCTCATTTGAATGGAAGTGCAGTCGCACTGCATAGGACTTGGTTTTGTATTTCACATTTCTCAACACCATAGATCACAAACAAAACAAATTTTTAGTATTATTTAATTATTTTTGGCCCGCTGAAGATATGATATAATTTGCATCTGGTAAGAACAGTCGGCATACAGACAGACACAGACAATTTCACAGATTTTCGCTCTTAAGGTGCCACGTAATCGTGACTTATTTAGTTTCATAATCAAAAACAGGTTTTTCACACAAATATGTCGATCGAAAGGTTGTAGCTCTTTAGCAACCTTATTATGGAGTTTTGGAGACTCTGCCTGTGGAACACAAAGTAGATGTCGTGGACAGTTTTAACGTAAAACGATTTGTCATGTAAACTGGAATTACCTTGGAGGCATCAGTTGCACCTGCACATGTACAGGGGTGCTTTTAACTAAAACGACAAACGCTCTCGAAAACAGCTCGAGAACGGATGCAAGAGTGACAATGTCCTCAAAATCTTTATAAAACTGTCCTTGTATTTCTTTCAAGGTCACCATGAATTCCTCAAACCTCGCGTTTTATTTAACGTCAGTGACATCAGGGAACTGGACTGTCTTTGTCAGAATGTTTTCTTTCTACAACGCGATTTTCTTTTTAAATGCATCCTCATCAAAGCAGAAAGAAGTTACCTTACAATGTCTTGCTGCCGGTAGTGTACAGTCAATTCCAATTAAATTCCGAAGTCTGCAATCCATTCTGGATGTTTTTATTTTCGTTCCTGCACTCTTTTTTCCTCCATAAACTCAACAATAGCGAGTTTTAAATCGAAAAATCGTTCTAGGTATGCTCCTTGACTTAACCGACGTACTTTGCAGTAAATATGAAGCCCTGATACTCTTCGTTCAGTTCCAGTGAAAACTGTGGCATCTGACAGTGGAATAATTCATGCGGTTTCAGAAGTTTTCCTATTCGTACCAACAACTTCTTCTCGTGCTACACGACTGCAAATTTAGCGCAAAGTACTTCTCGGTATACAGAGCAATGAATCCCGTCTGTCGATCGTTGTAATTTTTTGCTCTTTCATTGTCAACTAAATCTTTAAATTATTTTTGTATCGTATTCTAATGTCGTTTCATAGCAAATATGCAGTACCCGTCACTTATGCAAACTGAGGATTCTCGTCCCTCTATTCTGTAATTCGCATTCATTTTAAAGGATTGTGATGATAGAACGCTAGAATGCCATTGGACCTGAGAACGTCCTTCGTAGCACGAAAAACTAGCGAAGAGTAAACAGCGCTGACATCACGCTGCTGCTGAACTCAAAGAGTTGTGTCGACCGAAAAGTGCCGACCGCAGTGCTGGTACTTCCTAGGATGACCAAGCAAATCCGAGTGACAGGCCGAGACTTGACCCGCACATGCTGCACGCATCAAGTTTGGCACGCAGTGGCTGGCCTTGTGCTAAGGCACTGATGTTACTTGATCTTGATACAACTCTCTTGGAATCCCCAATTTCCAGGGTTCCTTTCATATGCATTTCCTCTTCAAATCCAGATTGATCAGAATTGGAAACAAATTCCTTACTGAACGATGGGATAAGTTTATCTATCTCATCTACAAATTTTTCGGGCCGATTCCGCAGTTTTCTGTGCATCGTTAAGTTGATGTTTTGTTTCAGATTTCGTTATCGTACGTCTTCCAGTTCTGTAGCACTGTTTGAAGTTACGCAACCATCCACTGCTTCCCTTAAAATCACTGTAATATATGTCGCACGCGGTTTGATGTGCATAACGTAGTAGGTCACTGTCATGCTCATCCTGTGACGTTCGCAGGTTCGAATCCTGCCTCGGGCATGGATGTGTGTGATGACCTAGGTTAGTTAGGTTTAAGTAGTTCTAAGTTATAGGGGAATGATGACCTCAGCTCTTAAGTCCCATAGTGCTCAGAACCATTTTTTGAAAAGCGCAAACACCTGTTTTTTTAACAAGTGCGCCTTGTCCTTCCTTGAATATCCGTTGTTTTTCTTATGTACTACACGGCCATATTGCTGCGGACTTATTCGAAATCTGTTCATAATTGATTTTTTCATTATTATGCTGCGGATGATCTTCCATGTACGTAACTGCGTTTAGTACCCACTCCTTGGGCAACGATTGTTTTCTATTACGTTTCACTGGAGAAAGGATTTGCAACTCCCTATCCGACACGAATGATGAACTAAATAGCTCTACACCTGTTTCACTATAACTTTCACTTCCGAAGCACATATCGCCATCATTCTACTCCTCAAGTACATTGTTTGCACAGTCGAGCGTATACGACACGATATATTCCAGTGACACATCTTGCTTAAACGCTAATATTTCATCTCCCACTTCTTTCTCACTCTATGAAGTTCCTTGACTTCCTTTCTGACGAAATGTTAACTTCGGTAACAGTTGTTATGCAATGTTGTAATGCAATGTTGTAATGCAATGTTTGCTTTGTTTATTGTTGCCATTGCTCTGCTTTGTATCAACACCACTAGCACTGTGGCTCTGTTGTGAGTTACTCGTCGACTGAGCAGTTCAAATACGCTCCGCAGCCTCATGCTGTGCTCACCACTGGATACCTCCAGTCCCGCCCCCTGTTGCCACTAGCAGCCAATATTGTGGTTTCATCGAATGCCGTAAACATCATTAGCCTTTTACGACCTCGCACTCAAGGGGTTCCTTGTGAGTGTGACTGCGCCGGCTTGCTGCTTCAGACAACTGCTAAACGGCCTTTACTGCTAAAACACTGGTAGATTACTTGCTGGTTACGGCGATTATGTATGTTGTGCGAAACGAAACGTTGCATGTAGGAAGAAACTGCATGTCCCGCATGGAGAGAAGGTATCGCTGGCTGCCTTCGGCGTGTCCTGTTTGGCAGCGGTGTTGCTGTTTGACGCTGTGGCGGCTGCGCTAATTTTGGTTTGTGCATACGAGGAGAACACAGCAAGTGCCATCACTCGATTTTCCAGAAACTTTGCCCAGTGGAAGAGGGGTCAAAATAACCGAACCCTTGTCTCAGATTATCCGTAGATACTCGACCGCTTCTGAGAAAACGATGTTTAAAGTTTCCGCCGTGATTTATATATCTTCTAGCACGCGATAAGTTCAGCCGAAACGGTTGCACAGTGGGTGGCTTCGGGGAGTCACAATTTTGCGACCTGTGTTCTAAACCTGATTATTGTTTTCACTTTTTATATTGTTTTTGTTTATCTAACCATGTCCATAGATTACAGCACGAACGTTGCTTATCGAATTAGGAGATACAATGGCTTTATATTAATTGTAAACTTACAACTGCGTTTCAAATCAAATGGTTCAAATTGCTCTGAGCACTATGGGACTTAAGATCTGAGGTCATCAGTCCCCTAGAACTTAGAGCTACTTAAACCTAACTAACCTAAGGACATCACACACATCCATGCCCGAGGCAGGATTCGAACCTGCGACAGTAGCAGTCGCGCGATTCCAGACTGTAGCGCCTAGAACCGCTCGGCCACACTGGCTGGCAACTGCGTTTCACAATAATTGTCACACGTTTATTATACAATATACTGTGTTTGCAGTATTTTGAGGGGTTAGTCTCTTTAAATTCTTATATTCATATATTTCATTCTTATATCGATTCTCATATTAATTCTTACATTTTATTCCTATGTTTACGCTTGAGAAAGATTTGGTGCATTTCCTTCGATGATATCGATCGTAGGAAATATTGCCACAGTGATATTGCCACTTCGTATGAATCTCACTTGGGAAAGAAACATCGTTAATATTACTGAATATTTCACGTGTTGGCAGTAATTTTTCAGAAAACCAAGCACAATGGATCACTTTTCTGAAAGCTGACGCTAGCAGTCGATTATGAATCAAGACATACAGCAGAAATTTCACCGAAAACAATTTCAAATAATTTTTTCATTCATTTATTGTTTTTTTTAATTGATTCACCACACAAACAATTAGTAGACAAATAATGGCAATGTTGTTTCAACATGCACTGGAAAACATTCGTGTAGCACTCTTCATCGTAAATGAGCGGATAAAACAAAAATAAAACCAATGACCGGGTTTCGAACACCGAACACAAAAGTGTGAATCCGCGACGCTGTACACTGTGTCACAGCTTTGGTTAAACTTCTCACGCTCTAGAAACTAGTCGGCCGCGTGGCCTAGCGGTTCTAGCGCTTCAGTCCGAAACCGCGTGACTGCTACGGTCGCAGGTTTGAATCCTGCCTCGGGCATGGATGTGTGTGATGTCTTATGTTAATTAGGTTTAAGTAGTTCTAACTTCTAGGGGGCTGATGACCTCAGATGTTAAGTCCCGTAGTGCTCAGAGCCATTTGAACCGCTAGAAACTATATAAATTACCTCGAAAACTTTGACTGTCGTTTTCTCAGAAATTAACAGTATCTACTGATAAGCCAAGACACGTGCTCGCATATTTTGACCCCTCTTTCAATGAGTGAAGTTCCTGCAAAATCGGGTAACGGCACTTGCCGTGCTCTCCTCGTTAGTCTCGGCAGCAGTAAGACTGTTGTTGTGATTAACTTTTGGTATATCATATTATGCTCTCCGTGATCTACCCACCTGTATTGTTTCTGGCTGCTGGTCTCTTTACGACTCATCGAGAGAGTTCAGATGCTTGTACAGTATGCAGACTCTTTTCTAATGAAAGATTAGGTAATTTTAAAGCTATGTGTCTGTCGTATTCTGCACATCCATGTCCCACTTGTCGCAGTTTAATGAATCCATAAAAGATGTTTAACACTGAGTATGGAACGGATTTTTATGTAAATAATTCTTTTGTTTATGGATAAAAAACTGTAACTAAGACCGAAATTCCCGAAACACTACACTTGAAGAGTATACGAAATTCTATTGCACATAAAAATACATATTTTTGTAGTATTTTATGTAAATAAATATTTTAAATAATTTAGCTAAAACACTTAATTTTTCACATTTCGTTGTTATAATTTTTAAATGTAACAAGAACTCTTGTGCATTGTCATATTACTTATTACAGCGTAAAGTCAAGCGCCGGCACGCCAGTCGGGAATGATAGAGAAGAAAAGGCTGTGAGCCAGTCGTAAGCTGACCGACCTCCCTTCTAGGACGACAACACGAGAGCAGCGGACCCTATGTGAACAGGACATAAGCGCCGCGACCGATTGGTGTAGGTCCAGTTCAGTTGAGCGCGCGATGCCGGACAACAGAGCGCGCGCGTCAGAGTCAGCCGACTCGGTTGCGCCGGGGCCGCTGGCCGGTCGATGGGGCCTGCCACGCCGGCCGTCCCGGCGGAAGTAACAAGGGGAGGCCGCCAATTGTGAAATTCAGATTCGATTCATACTGCGCATAATAAAAGCTCATGGCCAGAAGTGTAATGTGGCAAAGCACCAAGATGCACTTCTCAGCCGTTGTCGAGAAAATCGACAGTTAAAAGAAACCGTTGCGGTGAAATACTCTCGACGATTAGTAATTTTCTACAGCGTCGTGGCGCAGTGGTAAGCGCTCGGGTTCGTAATCCGAAGGTCGCCGTATCGAATCTCATGCTATGCAACCTTTTTTTTAATATTTGTTTTTTATAATTCAAATATATATATATATATATTGCAACAATTATGCATATAAGACGACGACGAAATGGTGGGAGTCTCCTCTGAAGAAGTTTGGACCATGCAGCCCACCGACGACGAGGGCGATTTTACACTAGTTCGCCAAAGAAAACGACTCAACGCTTCTCTTAAGCAGAACAACTCTCGGAAGCGACAACGTACAGAAGAACTGAAATCATCCAACCGTTATGCGGCTATTGCGACGGAAGGTACTACGGATGTTCCAGAATGTATGGACCAGATGAGTGACGTCAATCTAGAAGCAGATAAAGAGGAGCTCACTACGCAAAGTCCCGCCCGTTACTATTTACCATACCGACAACTACATGGAACTCAACAAGGCGCTGAGGGCGAATATTGACGGCAGTCTTAAAGCCATCTACCAACGAGACAGGATCAAATATCACTTTGACTCTTATGAAGATCAACGACAGGCCATCAATTTCTTTGTGTCGAATGACATCCACTTTTTTACACATCAGGCCGCAGAGGACAAAGACCTCAAAGTGGTTGTAAAACATCTACCTGCCGAAGTTACGGAAGAAGAACTGAAAGATGCACTGATAGAGAAGGGTCATCAATGTCCACCAGTTTAAAAATCGAGACGACAACACCAAGGAATTACGACCACAAGTTGCTTACCGTGTCACGTTGCCGGCCCAAAAGGAAAACTACAAGATTTACAACATCAGATACCTTCTATATACTAAAGTCGTTATTGAAACGTACAACAGACAAGAAGGACCTGTTCAATGTCGCCACTGCCAGCGATTCGAACATACAGCTAATTATTGCAGCTTGCCTGTTCGCTGCGTTCGATGTGGAGGGCAACACAGATCTTCGGCATGTACTCATCCCAGAGGGGCTCCACCGAAATGTGCGAACTGTGAAAAGCACCATCCTGCCGCATCTACATCTACATCCATATTCCGCAAGCCACCTGACGGTGTGTGGCTGCCAGAAGTACCAGGAACTTCTCAGGAAATATAGACAACGCTCTTCGCCGCAGCCCTCTCAACGGAGGACTCTTGTAATACGGAACTCCAACCTGACGACAGACCTGACTCCACACCGTCAGCAAACATCAGAAGAACAGCCGGCGGCGACGCGGCAGCCAGTAACACAGCCTCCTCCTGGAGCACGCCCACCTCGACAGCACCGCCAGCCAGCCCACGCAGCATCACCACGACGACCGGAACCGGAAACGTACGTCTCACCAGCACATTTAATCGAATCCATAGCTCCAGCGCTCTCTGATGTCGCCAAACTTCTCACCACCGTGCAGCAACAACTAGTGGGGATACTTTCTTCAATCGAAAGTGTACTAAAGGCCTTTGGAACACCTTAAGATGGATCGCCCTGGGACCACGAGAGACCTGAAAATCTGTATATGGAACGCCAACTGACTGAAACACAAGGAAACAGAATTCAATGAATTTTTACAGCGTCACAAAATCGACATCGCACTTGTATCGGAGACGCACCTTCGTCCAACAACTGAGCTCAGATTTCGTAACATGTACGTCTATAGAACGGATAGACAAGGTCAACGAGGTGGAGAGACAGCAGTTCTGCTTAAAAGGGAACTGAGCCACCATCATGAAACAGTACCACACCTCCAAAATCTGGAGGCCACAGCAATAACGGTTCGATCGGTGGCAGGCAACATCACTTTCATCGCAGCGTACAACAGCCCGGGTAAAAACCTGGTGCCAGACGACCTACGGAATATCTTCACCAATTTTGACAAACTCTTCGTAGGAGGTGACCCATTTGTATCAACATACGGATATGTCACTTGAACACTGAATCGATTGCTTCTGGACCCACACCAAGGATGACACAGACCTTCTCACAAGACGAAGTATATATGGATGTTCTGGTTGAGGCCATAAATTATGAACAACACGACATTGAAACATATGTCAGATCCCATCACGCTAACTACAAAGTAACTTATCAAGACAGAACAGCAGATGTCTTTGTTTGGCTGTAGAGATTGCTGGTATCACTACAGTAAATATTTACAAACCTCTGTAAGACAGCTAGCCAAATCCATCTATAAGGCCCTTCATTCACCTAGTTGTGTATGTTGGCTTTTTCAACAGCCATAGTCATGTCTGGGGGTATCAGGAAGAAGACAGCAATGGAGCTATTTTAAATGAAGTCTTCAGCTTGTGTATAACGCTAAGGATTCAGGAATGTTTCGATACGGTTGATGGCTAGAGGATTATTCTCTTGATTTGGGCATCATATATAACTCTGGAAATAACATGACACAACAAAAGGTCACCAAGACTTCCCCTCAAAGCCAGCATAGGCCAGTCATAATTCATTATGGAACTGAAATCCTATCAGTTACGTCCGTTCCTCAACCTCGATGGAATATTCAACTTGCAAACTGGAAACTGTTTCACAAGGGTCTTGATAATACCACTCACTGGATCCCCCAGTTCCATCCAATTAAGAATGATTTGTGGATGCAATTAAAATTAATGTCAGGAAACATATTCCACATGGATTCTAGATGGTGTCAAGAATGCGATAAGTTATAAAGTAAATATCAAGAATCTCACACGGACACAACAGCTAATGTCCGCTTGAGACCTCTCAATAAGAACAGTAGAGGAAAATGACATAAAACAACTGCAGCACTCAAATTTACACATTTCAGTCGGAAAGCTTGGAACCTTACTAGAAAATCTGGTACAGATACAAAGTTGTCAAGCACAGTCACACATATGAATGCCAATTCTGTTGCACCCGGACTAATGAATAATTCTAAATGTAAAATAGACAAGGCACACACACGAACTGTGAAATATGATTTGTACATAAAGAAGTCCCTTCTAAAGTCATATCCAGACTCCTTATTTGAGTTTTACATTGAGGAACCTGAAATAGCCTTGAATACACTACAGATAAATTTAGGTATTGTCTTTGATGACGTATATCCAGAGTTTCTTAAAGCTGTGCCTCATTGAATTTTTCAAGGAGATACTGAGTACTGGAAAATTACCAAAGTTTTTCAAACAGGTTAAGATAATTGCCATCCTCAAACCTGACAAAGGCGAAACCGATGTTTATCACTATCGACCTGTATCGCTACTCAGCATAGCCTATAGGCTAATAGAAAATCTTATTCTAGATCGTATTCAAGAGGCCAATGATGAAATCATCCTCTCGAACAAGGTCACTTTAGGAAACACAGGATCTACTGCGATCAGGTCTTAACACTGACTACTCAAGTAGGATATGGATTTCAACGAGATCTCATAACAGTGGCAATTTTTGTGGACTTTACGCAGCTTGTGACACTGTGTGGAGTCAGGAATTGATGTGAAAGTCCGTTGAAATCTCCACATGTAAAAAACTGTCATTTCTAGTTAAAAGATGCTCTCTGACAGGCGCTTTAAGGTTGTCGCCACCCGACGTAGGTCGCGAAATACTCACTCAGTAGCTCACGCTCAAATCAGAGGTTAAGCGGGATTTTTGGTCATCCGTTTCTTAATACGCGAGCGGTTGCGTACAGGACTGAAACGGTGACAGGGTCGAGCTGAAATCATTTAGGTCTCTGTGGTTGTAGACAGTACAGAAAGACTTGGATGTTAGGTTATGGATGTAGGGGAAATGAGATTCTGGGTTGGCTTACTAGTCTGCTTTTTATTGCTTCTTCGCGTATTTGTAATGAACACGCAGAAGAGCAAAGACAATAGTTTTTAGTGCCCATGTTTGCTGTGTTGAAGCACCGATTGGGAGGATTAGCCAGTGAACCACTGTCACCCAGGGGACGCCCGAATCTGATGATGATGATTATAGGCCGTAAATGACCATGTAACCCATACGAATATATAAATAAAATAAACTAATTTATAACTTCTGTAAGGGTAAAACATAGATGACACAGTCAATTACTACAACAAATGACCAGTCCGATCTATAACTTTATTAAGATTCGGGTATACACAGTAACACCTAGTACTGCAGACCACGAACCAAGGAAGTGCCAGATTCTATTGCTCTAATCGAACCCTTACATTCAAGTACTTGTCACATTGCAAGTGAGATACAGACACAGGTACATGTAGAGAAATGTACGACAGAAACTGATAATCCTAGTCCAGAGGTACGTATAGGCAAGCTTTTGTAAGTCCTTTTTAGTGGAAAATATTAAAAGAGTTTAATGCTCACTCACAAAGTATCTGCTGTAGGCTCGTTGATTTGACGCCGCAGTCGCTGGATCTTCTCTATTCGCTGGATATCAAACTCCGCCTTGCTTGGCGTTAAAGAAACACTATGTAAGGCCTTTCAAACTATTTGCTTACAGATTGAACGCGAATACGTCGTTTTTTACCTCCAATTCACAATCAGTGAGAGTGAAATCAGCGATTTCTTAACGCTTATTACCTCTTAAAGGACTGAAGAAAGCGGCTTTCACTGTGCACCTCTACCTTAGTTACAAGGTTTACAGCTAATACGAGGGGCGTTCAATAAATAATACAGACTTTTTTTCTCGGCCAATTTCGGCTGCAAAAATGCAGAATTTGTTGTGGGACATCGTGACATATTCCCGCTTCAGCCCCTACAGTTTCCTGAAGTTCCAGTAGGTACCCTTCAAAGTGGCGGCTATAACGGATGTGCGTTCGAAGAAGAGAGCTATCATTTAGTTTCTTTTGGCAACAAACCAAAGCACCGCAGGTATTCAAAAAAATGGTTCAAGTGGCTCTGAGCACTATGGGACTTAACATCTTTGGTCATCAGTCCCCTAGAACTTAGAACTACTTAAACCTAACTAACCTAAGGACAGCACACAACACCCAGCCATCACGAGGCAGAGAAAATCCCTGACCCCGCTGGGAATCGAACCCGGGAACCCGGGCGTGGGAAGCGAGAACGCTACCGCACGACCACGAGATGCGGGCGCAGATATCCATAAGCGCTTAAAGAATGTCAACGAAGGCATCGCAGGCTAGTCGTTGGGCGAGGCGTCTGTTATCATCGCAACTAGGTCGTTCAAAATCTGTCCGATTTCCCGCCTGCCGGCCGCCCACATAGAGCTGTGACTCCTGTAAGGTTGGAACGTCGGACACTCTCATTCGAAGTAATCGACGAATCACGATCAAACACATCGCCGCACAACTGGACGTTTCTGTTCATAGTACTGAACCACTGGCCCACCAGTTAGGGTACTCAAAGGTGTGTTGCCTGCTAGGTTCCTCGCCGCCTAGCAGAAGACCACAAAGAGCAGCGACGGACAATCTGTGCGGATCTACTTGAGCACTTAGGGGGTAGGCTGATCGTGACGTTCGTCACTTTGAACCGGGAAAAAACGACAATCCATGGAGTGGCACCATACCGCCTCCAATCTGATGAAAAAGTTCAAACCCGCACCGTCAGGTGGTAAGGTCATGGCGACGGCATTCTGGGACCCTGAAAGGCTTAGTCTGTTTGATGACCTCTCTTATGACGAATCGATCAACTCTGAAGTTTGTTGTGCTACCCCAGGGAAATTGAATAAACGACGTCAGAGTGTTGGTCGCCACGAAAATGCAAAAAGAAAAAAAGGTTCCAATGACTCTGAGCACTATGCGACTTAACTTCTGAAGTCATCAGTCGCCTAGAACTTAGAACTAATTAAACACATATCCATGCCCGAGGCATGATTCGAACCTGCGGGCGCTCGGTTCCAGACTGTAGCGCCTAGAACCGCACGGCCACTCCGGCCGGCACGAAAATGCAAATGAACTTCTCCTTCGCCATGATAATGCAAGGTCTCACACAAGTCTGCGCACCCGAGAGGAACTCACTTCGACCTACAATCTACATTTTGCACCTACCGTTTTCCGTCTGTTTGGCCCAATGAAGGATACACTCCGCGGGAAGCAGTACCTGGACGATGCGGAGGTTATTGATAAGCAAGACGTTGGCTCCGACGTCGTCCAGTACAGTGGTATAGGCCCTCCCAGGAAAGTGGTGTAAGGCCGTCGCACTGAACGGCGATAACGTTGAAAAATAGGGTTTTGTAGCTAAAAGAGTGGGGAATGATATGGTGTACTGGGATCCTGAATAAAGCCAATCTGCTTTCTGTTGCATTACTTATTGGACGTCTGTCGTGTTAATACCTAGATCATTTGTTTTTCTTTTCTGGGAACATTTCATGATTCAGTCATTACACCTTCCTTATCGGGGAAGATTTGCCCTTAAATCTTAAACACTAATTTTAAACTTTTTCCTTATACAGCTTGCATTTGCTCTCCATATACATACATAAATACATACGTTCCTCTTTTCTTTTAACGTACAAACAAATACACATAGATTTTTTACGATGATATTGTCGCAGAAGAAGCTGAGAAGCACAGTCACCGTGGTGTTGTGGTTATGATACTACTGTCGCATGGAGGGTCGTGAGTTCAAAACTCACCTGAACTGTAAGACTTTAATTTCTATATTTGGTTCGAGTACATTGTAGAAGTATCCACAAATTTCAAGAATCATTGTACTGGAATGTTCTCTAACTGTATATATACCGTATGGGTTCTGGCCGGGGGCAGTTCGCTCCGCGCTCTTGTATGTGCATGTGCTGAATAAAACTCTGTTAAATGAAGTTAATGTTCGTCATTCATCTAATTACACCTTCTTCAACGTGACATTATGCTAGTGGAGACGCTGGGTATTGAAAGTTGTGATAGCGCACAATATCGACGACACAGTGGCTCCCATGGGGCCACGACAGAGCCGCCGTTTACGTGGCGAGAAACCCGAGTTCGAGCCATATTCAACAGACCGCAATCTATCGGAGACAGAAGAAGAAGAGGACGTTATGATGACAGCCACCGCATGAGACATCCTTCCGGGTTCTCTGGTGACGATGTCCAAGATCCAAACAAGAGGCTGAAGGTATAAGAGCGTATAGCCAAATTTAGCAAATGTGATGGCACCGTGTGTTCGGCTAACGTATTTTTCTACTTGGAGGGCACTGCCAAGCAATGGTATGAGAACAAAAAGGCGAAATTCACAAGCTGGGAAGTATTCCAGGCGGAACTGCGCAAGTATTTTGGCGACACACAACGACAGAAGTGCAAGGCTGAAGATAAATTAAAGTGCAGGGCACACAGGGCACAGCGTCCAGAAGAAACTACAGCAGCCTACATTCAAGACGTATTGGAGTTGTGTAAAACAGTGGATCCTAGAATGGAGGAGGAAGATAAGGTTGCACATCTCAGGAAGGGTGCTGCTGAGGACATGTATCAAGCCTTACTCCTGAAGGAGGTTTCGACACCAGACGACTTCATAAAATGGTGCCAGTAAATCGAGACAATGCATCAGGAACTTTGCGCGGTTTCCTAACGTCGAATCGATGTCTGTGATGGCGGAAGGAACTGATTTCACAAGTGTTCTTCGTCAGATAGTGAGAGAGGAAATTCAGAAGGCACTTGGATTGCACGGCGAGAAAAAACCGAGACGCTTCAAGAGGTCATAAGGGAGGAAGTGGAACAGACATTGAACCCAATCTCTCGACCTTCATTTCCCTTTAAAACGGTGAAAAAGTCGAGACCCAGGCGAAGTTATGTTCCTACAATGCCGCATGAGGAACCTGTTTGGGCACGAAGGAAGACTAACGTCTGGAGGACCCAGGATAACCAACCGGTATGTTTCCACTGCGGACGGCCGAGACACGTGGTGCGCTATTGTCGAGAAAGGCGGCGGATATTTGATGACGCCCGCGCCAGAAGACAGCAGACCGATCTTAGCCGACGCCAACTCCGGGACGACACAGATGAACAAGAATATGTGGGTGCACGACGACGTAGGTCACCACCCTCCGCAAGCTACCCGCTGGAGAGGACGCTTCCTAACACGTAGATCAAGGTCTCCACAGCTGTTTAGAAGCTCCAGCCTATGATCTTAGCCGCCGCAACCTGGAAAACCAAAGGGTGCGACCTTCCTTGGAGGTGAGGCCGCCGAAGACAAAAATCCTCCGCAGTCAATCACTACAAAAATGATAGGACACTACGTCGATATCCTAATGGATGGACGACCTGCAGAAGCTCTTGTGGACTCTGGAACATCATATTCAGTCATTTCGGAGAAGTATCGTCGCCAGTTGCAGAAAACCACATTCGTCGCCAGCAAAGCATCTTTGCTGAAGTTGGCTAATGGGAAATATGTAAAACCTACAGGAAGATATCATTCGTGTGGGTATAAGTGGTCATACACAGCCCTTAGAATTCATCATCTTACAAGAGTGTAGTCATGACGTCATTCTCGGATGGGACTCCTTGAATGCTTCTCACGCAATTATAGACTGTGGTCGCTCGAAGATTATGCTAGACAAAATGAGATACTGTGGACAGGAAGATGCGCATCACAGTGTGTGGAGACCATGTGTGCTGGATGCAGTGATCATTGCTGCAGTCAGCGCTAGAAAGGTAACTGTCATGTGTCATGCGATGCATCAACCCATGGATCTTGTAGTGGAATGTAAGAGAAGCATACCACTGAAGAATAACTTTGTCATTGCAACCTCTGTTGTCTCGTTTAAGAACGGATTCGTAGAAGTGTGGATAGTTAACTGTCGCCGAGAACCGCAGATCCTTCCAAGATTCATGTACGTAGCAAACGCTGAGCCGTTAATTGCAGAAGAACTGAGCGTCATATGAACCTCCCATGCAGACTCTGTGGACGAAATTGGCGCTACCACTACGAGATAAGATCTTCTAGCTCGACTATCACTAGATCTCACTAAGAAACAACAGAAGAAGCTACTTACTATTCTTCAAGAGTTCTCTGAATGCTTCAATACACAGGTGAAAAGCATATTAGACAAATCGACAAATCGACGGGAGACGATCAACCAATAAGCCAGAGAGCATACCGTGTGTCAGCAACGGAACGTCGAATAATTCGCGACGACGTAGAGAAAATGATGAAGAATGACATCATTCAGCGTTCGCAGAGTCCATGGTCGTCACCAGTGGTTCTCGTCAGGAAGAAGGATGGCTGTTGGAGCATTTTTGTTGATTACAGTATCCTTAATAAGATAACTAAAAAGGACGTTTACCCTCTTCCACGAATTGACGATACAACAGATTGTTTGAAGGGGGCCAAGTATTTCTCAACCATAGACATGTACTCGGGATACTGGCAAATCGAAGTAGATGAAGCTGATCGTGAGAAAACTGCATTCGTCACCCCTGAGGGCTTGTATGAGTTTAAGGTAATACCGTTTGGTTTGTGTTACGCACCAGCAACTTTTGTACGGATGATGGATAATCTTCTAAGTCACCTGAAGTGAACGATGTGTCATTATAGTGTTCTCAGATACATTTGATGAACACATAAAAAGACTGGGGCCGTTCTTAAGTGTCTCCAACAAGGCGGACTTAATCTAAGAAAGTGTCTCTTTGGAGCAAAAGAAATCAAAATACTTGGACACCTTGTGTAAAACGAAGGTGTGCGGCCAGACCCAGAAAAAGTGAAATCTATAACGGAATTTCCTATTCCTAAAAGTATTAGAGATGTGAGAAGCTTTCTCGGGTCGTGTTCTTATTATCGTCGTTTTGTCAAAGACTTTTATATCAAAGCCAGGTCACTCCAAGAGTTGTTAAAATCTGATGCTAAATTTATCTGGGGTGGTGCTCAACAAGACTCTTTCGATGTGCTGCGAAAAGCTCTGACGACTTACCCTGTACTTGGCCTGTACGATGAGAGAGCACCTACAAAACTACACACAGATGCCAGTAGGTATGGGATCGGTGCTGTTCTGGTGCAAATTTCGGATGGAAAAGGGAAGGTTATACCCTATGCTTCTGGGACACTTACAAAATTCGAGAGGAACTACTCAACTACAGAACAAGAATGTCTTGCTGTGATATGGGCCATGTGCAAATTTCGACAGTATCTCTATAGAAAGCCATTCACAGTTGTTACAGACCATCACTCCATTTGTTGGTTGACAGGTCTTCAGGATCCAGCAGGACGACTCGCCAGGTGGGCACTACGTCTTCAAGAGTATGACATTACCATAGTGTACAAAAGTGGAAGAAAACTCCAAGATGCCGACTGTCTCTCAAGAAACCCTGTGCAATACCATCAAGACTTTGATGAAGATAATGACTGTATCCTGTATCGTTGCACTCCAGGATCTCTCTGCTGATCAGAAGAAAGACGCCAAAATATCTCAAATTATGCCTGCCTTAAATCGGTCAGAGGACTGAAAGGACAATTTAAGGTAGTTAATGGATTACTTTGTAAGAAAAACTTTGATCCGTTTGGAAAGAGGTGGCTACCAGTGATTCCTAAACACATGCGCTTAGATGTTCTAAAACAATTCCATGACACACCCGAGGCCGGACATTTAGGATTTATTAAGACATACGATAGGATCCGCAAGATATTTTTCTCGCCAAGTCGCACTGTCGAGAGTGCCAGAGAAGAAAGGCAGTTCCTCACAAACCACCTGTCCGACTCATACCAATTCCACCAGCCGCAACGGCTTTCCAGCGTATAGGGATTGACCTCCTCGGACGATTTCCAACGTCTGCTGGTGGCAATAGATCGATTATTGTTTCCACTGATTATCTGACACGCTAGACCATTACAAAAGCTGTGAAAACAGCCGAAGCATTCGAGGTAGCCAGATTTATCGTGGAAGACATTGCATTAAAACACGGTGCCCCACGGTCGTTAATTACGGAATCGAGGGAAAGTTTTTCAGTCGAATCTTGGACAAAGATAAGCCGTCGTTAAAAAATTACTCATCACATGACGACTGCCTACCATCCGCAAACTAACGGGCTTACTGATCGCCTTAATAAGACCTTGGCCGACATGCTATCAATGTTCGTCAATGTTGAGCAGAGCAACTGGGATGAGGTGCTACCTTTCATGACGTTTGCCTACAACACCGCCAAACACGACACCACAAGATTTACGCCATTTTTCCTGGTGCATGGGCGTGAAGCGACTACGACGATGGACACTGTGTTTCCATTACATCCTGATGACGTGGACGACGACTACATCGGCCAGGTGTCAACCAGAGCTGAGGAAGTTCGGCAGTTAGCCCGACTCCGCACGCCGCTGGCTCAAGAAAAAGATCGCCAAAGGTATGACGCGAGCCACCGGCCTGTTGTTGTCTACCATCCTGGAGACCTCATCTTGATCTTCACTCCAGTTCGGAAGGTAATTACACCTTCTTCTACGTGGCAATATAATTAATACATTCCTATAAAAGATTTATGTACTATGAGTAATCACATCTTTCCTATCCTTCATCTGCGGTCCTGTGTATTCGGTGACGAAGCATTGGGGTTAGAAATAATTTCACTTCTTGTGAGAGCCATGAGCTGGACCACATATCGCAGGCACTTGATCGAAACATTTTTCTTTCACTTCTGTACTGGATGCTGTGACTGAGACGTCTAAGCTTCCAGCTTTTGCTTTTCTCGCTGATATTTTCCTTCTCTGTCCTCTTCCTGTTTGCTACTGCTGTTAGGGTACGGCAAAAAGAGGTAAGGTGACCGGGAGTGGGCCTGTCTTCGAGGACCGATCAGTGTCTCCCTGACCTACACGTTTGCAATTCGTATCCGTAAATTTATCTTTAATCAGTTTTAAGATATACACTCCTGGAAATTGAAATAAGAACACCGTGAATTCATTGTCCCAGGAAGGGGAAACTTTATTGACACATTCCTGGGGTCAGATACATCACATGATCACACTGACAGAACCACAGGCACATAGACACAGGCAACAGAGCATGCACAATGTCGGCACTAGTACAGTGTATATCCACCTTTCGCAGCAATGCAGGCTGCTATTCTCCCATGGAGACGATCGTAGAGATGCTGGATGTAGTCCTGTGGAACGGCTTGCCATGCTATTTCCACCTGGCGCCTCAGTTGGACCAGCGTTCGTGCTGGACGTGCAGACCGCGTGAGACGACGCTTAATCCAGTCCCAAACATGCTCAATGGGGGACAGATCCGGAGATCTTGCTGGCCAGGGTAGTTGACTTACACCTTCTAGAGCACGTTGGGTGGCACGGGATACATGCGGACGTGCATTGTCCTGTTGGAACAGCAAGTTCCCTTGCCGGTCTAGGAATGGTAGAACGATGGGTTCGATGACGGTTTGGATGTACCGTGCACTATTCAGTGTCCCCTCGACGATCACCAGTGGTGTACGGCCAGTGTAGGAGATCGCTCCCCACACCATGATGCCGGGTGTTGGCCCTGTGTGCCTCGGTCGTATGCAGTCCTGATTGTGGCGCTCACCTGCACGGCGCCAAACACGCATACGACCATCATTGGCACCAAGGCAGAAGCGACTCTCATCGCTGAAGACGACACGTCTCCATTCGTCCCTCCATTCACGCCTGTCGCGACACCACTGGAGGCGGGCTGCACGATGTTGGGGCGTGAGCGGAAGACGGCCTAACGGTGTGCGGGACCGTAGCCCAGCTTCATGGAGACGGTTGCGAATGGTCCTCGCCGATACCCCAGGAGCAACAGTGTCCCTAATTTGCTGGGAAGTGGCGGTGCGGTCCCCTACGGCACTGCGTAGGATCCTACGGTCTTGGTGTGCATCCGTGCGTCGCTGCGGTCCGGTCCCAGGTCGACGGGCACGTGCACCTTCCGCCGACCACTGGCGACAACATCGATGTACTGTGGAGACCTCACGCCCCACGTGTTGAGCAATTCGGCGGTACGTCCACCCGGCCTCCCGCATGCCCATTATACGCCCTCCCTCGAAGTCCGTCAACTGCACATACGGTTCACGTCCACGCTGTCGCGGCATGCTACCAGTGTTAAAGACTGCGATGGAGCTCCGTATGCCACGGCAAACTGCCTGACACTGACGGCGGCGGTGCACAAATGCTGCGCAGCTAGCGCCATTCGACGGCCAACACCGCGGTTCCTGGTGTGTCCGCTGTGCCGTGCGTGTGATCATTGCTTGTACAGCCCTCTCGCAGTGTCCGGAGCAAGTATGGTGGGTCTGACACACCGGTGTCAATGTGTTCTTTTTTCCATTTCCAGGAGTGTAATTTAGCCTACTCTTTCTTCTTTACATTTCACAACAAATGAACTCGATTGTATTACAACCTCAATGTCTAAAGTAAAATGAAATGCTTTAATCTGTTCGTGTGTACTTTTATGATCTTCTTATTCGTTAATGTGAGTACTGTATTTGGTCCACGAACCCTTACAACGTGAAAAAGGCCTCTCCATCGGCTTGTTAACTTCTTTGATGGCCCTGTTCTCAGACTATCACCATAAAATTATACCTTGTTTTCTGCCATGAGTCCCTTGGGGTTTTAAGTGCAATCGAATTATTTCTTATTCGTCTCTTTACGTCCCTTATTAAAACTCCTTGCCATCTGATGCATCTGGCGCATGCCTCCTTTCATTTCCTTTACCTAATCATCGTCATTGTATTGTACTTTGTCCAGATCGCGTTGTAGGATCCCGTGTATGTTGCATATTCTCCCTAAAAATAACTCGAATGGAGTGACAAAATGCATCCGGACATCTTGTTCCTCCTCGTCGACCTCTTCAACATTCCTAGTGTTTGCAACTATGTCTTCTGGTATGCATGAAAAGCCATCTGCTACTTTATTTTGTGATCCCTTTTATCATAACATCTCAAATGCGTATCCTGACACTTTAATTTTTAGCTTCGTTAATCTTGACAACGGATCACTTATATGAGCCTACCATTTCAAGGGTTTTTCATCAGCACAGACAATGCATTTTCTTCAGTGCACGTAAGGTCTGTAGTGTTTCACTGTTCACACTATGGCTAAGAGCTGTTGCTCAATCATACAATGTCCTCTTTTGGTGCAGTTCAGCAATCTGGATGCAAAGGCGACAGGTAAATTCTGCCCTAATTCTCCTCGACTCACTAAGGCACAGATCGTCTGCTTGCTGGCGTTCCGTTCTTATTATGAACTCCTTTGTAAAATCAGAATACTGTAAGATTGTGGACTAACTGTTTTGTCTTTCAATTCGTAGAAAGTTGCTTCCTGATGGGCGGACCACTCTGCTTCTTTCTTCACTAATTCATGTAATAGTTTTTCTATCCGAATGAAGTCCTTAAGAAGAGGACGATTAAATGACACAATCCCTAGAAAGCTCTTTAGCTCATTCATGGTACTGGGTCTTGGATACTCTTTCACTGTGTTCACCTTCTGCGGATCAGTTTTTAACCCTTCTGTCGTAAATACGTGCCCTAAGTAAGTGACGAACTCACACTTGTCAGCCTGCAACTTTAAGTTGTGCAATGGGATCCTCTCAAACATTTCTTCTAGTCTGACATTATGCTCTTCTAACGTAGCTTTGAAAACGACCACATCATATACATATAGGAACATTTTTTGCCAATGAAGTCCGTTAATTACTGTGTTCGCCAGGCTCTGAAAAGTGGCTCCACAATCTATTACTCCTACCGGGAATCTTTCGTATTTATAGTGTCCTTCTGGAGCAGAAAAGGCTTGTTTTTTCTCTATCGTCCCCATTCAACAGTCTCTGATGATAATCCTTTACACAGTTTAAATTGGTGAAGTACTTGGCTTTTCCTACGCTATCTAACACATCAGTATTGGATAGCGGAAATAAAGTGCTAGTGCAGATGTCATTTAATCTCCAGTAATCCCCCATAGTTCTCCACCTCTGTTTCCCTGAAGCGTCTATATTCTTCGGAATCATCAATAACGGGAAATTCCATCCACTAGTGCTTGGCTTAATGATATCCTCTCTTAACATCACAGCTATCTCGTATCGGAGAGCTTCCCTTTGAGCCTCTGGTAGTCAATTCAGCCGGATATTTATCGCTTTACCTTGAGCCTCTCGTTGCAACTTAATTACGTGCTTCATCGTCTCAATGTACTTTAATCTATCTCCGCGCAGATGAAATACATCATAATATGCAGTCAATGTCATTTCTTCTTTGTTTAAGTGATCCATTCGAACCATTCCCTTTAATCTGATAATTCGTGACCTTCTTTCTCGGTCCACTGAAACTATAGTACGTGTGTGGCGTTCCGTACATCCTTCCATGTAGGGTACCGCTTCTGTCTTTACATTGGGGCATCCCATTACAACTTCCTCTTATGTGGTATTCAGAATACTCGTGATGCAAGTGCCTCTCTGCACAGTTACCAAGGCTGCAGGTTTAATAAACTCTTGTTTGCAACTGCTGCTTCTCCATTATTCCTTCGATCAGATCTGTGCTCTGAAGTTTAATCCTCAAAATCTTTTCTTCTCGTGGGCCTTATCGTATAACGCTACACAGATTCTGTTTCCTTTCCGTCTGCTGCTTATCTTTGTTCCTAGTTTGCCCTTAGATGCAGCGTCTTATCGCTTTTTATCTCTTCTGGCTCCTCGGTTTGGAGGTCTCTCTTCTCTCTTGGCTCTGTGCCCGATCCTACATGAATTCCTACTGATACCTCTGGCGTCGCTTTTATCCTCGCAACCCGTTTCTCTCGGCGCGATTCTCTCCCGGTACGCAACATTCGACGGTTCGGCTCCTGTTCCGTCTGTAGCCGTACCGGTCTGCCCTCGTCATTGCGTATTCTATGATTATTCTTAAACTCTCGCAGAAGTCTCTGCTTAAAATTTCCTTATGCGGGACATCTAACTCATTCTCCACCATATGAAACTTGCGTTCCACACACACACACACACACACACACACGCACGCACACACACCGTCATCTGTTCTCAGCTTTAACATCGTGGCTTCGCGCCTCTCCATTACTTCTTTAGTGATCCCTTTACGTTTCGTCATTATTATTGTCCACCATGTCTTTCAGTGCTGATTTCTTGTTATACTCACGTGGGTCACACTATCTACTATGAATACTGTAGTTCCCGTGCATTTTACTTTTACAAAATCATTTCTGTCCATGCAGTATACTGAGTACAGCTTTGCCTTTCTTTCGTTTCCCGGTTTCTGAGTCTCCGTTTTTGATAGCCTAGCATCGGTACTACACTGTCGGGCTAAGTGTTCTGGTCCTTTACAAACGCAAAATATCACAGGTGCCGCCTTGTCACACAGACCTGGAAGCCGTTGAAGATCGTATCGACGACACAGCGTCGGTCTCATGTTTCCAATTTCCCTATGATGACCTCCGCATATAGTTTCCTCTAGCTTTCTTGATGGTGGTGGAGGATAGTGTCTCTGTTTCTCTGCTGCACTATAACTCGGCTGTATGGCGTCTATTTTCCTGGCGTGTCTTTCCATAGTGCGATTTCTTTCGTGATGGCCTCCTCTCTTACATCCCAAACAGTAGTTTCTCGGGCTACTGGATTCACCGAACAAACACTGACAGATCATGTCAAATTAAACACCTTTTAGCCGTCAATTTTCAATCTTATTTTACTAGGCAACTAGTTTCGGCGCTTTATTACGCCGTCTTCAGGCTCCTGACCGACGTGTAGGAATAATCTATCTCGCTTGTGATCGAAGCAATGGCCAGCAGTACTGATATTAGTAGACATCTACTTGCTACAGTGACCACTTCAAATACCACGGGTAAATAGGCGGGTGATGTTTGAAGTGGTCACTGTAGCAAGTAGATGCACTATGTGATCAAAAGTATCCGGAAACCTGGCTGAAAATTACTTACAGGTTCGTGGCGCACTCCATCGGTAACGCTGCAATTCAATACGGTGTTGGCCCACCCTTAGCCTTGATGACAGCTTCCACTCTCGCAGGTATACGTTCCGTCAGGTGCTGGAAGGTTTCTTGGGGAATGGCAGCCCATTCTTCACGGAGTGCTGCACTGAGGAGAAGTATCGATGTCGGTCGGTGAGGCCTGGCACGAAGTCGGCGCTCCAAAACATCCCAAAGGTGTTCTATAGGATTCCGGCCAGAACTCTGTGCAGGCCAGTCCATTAGAGGGATGTTAGTATAGTGTAACCACTCCGCCACAGGCCGTGTATTATCAACAAGTGCTCGACAGTGTTGAAAGATGCAGTACCCTCCCCCCCCCCCCCCCCCCGATTTGTTCTTCAACAGTGGGAGGCAAGAAGGTGCTTAACACATCAATGTGGGCCTGTGCTGTGATAGTGCCACGCAAAACAACAATGGGTGCAAGCCCCTCCATGAAAAACACGACTACACCATAACACCACCGCCTCCGAATTTCACTGTTGGCACTACACACGCTGGCAGATGACGTTCACCGGGCATTCGCCACACCCACACCCTGCCATCGGATCGCCACATTGTGTACCGTGATTCGTCACTCCACACAACGTTTCCGATGGTTCAATTGTCCTATGCTTACGCTCCTTTCACCAAGCGAGGAGTCGTTTGGAATTTACAGGCGTGATGTATGGCTTATGAGCAGACGCTCGACCATAAAATCCAAATTTTCTCACCTCCCGCCTAACTGTCACAGTACTGGCAGTGGATCCTGATGCAGGTTGGAATTCCTGTGTGATGGCCTGGATGGATGTCTGCCTGTTACACATTACGACCCTCAACAACTGTCGGCTGCCTGTGTCAGCCAACAGACGAGATCGGCCTGTATGCTTTTGTGCTGTACGTCTCCCTTCATGTTTCCACTATCACATCGGAAACAGTGGACCTAGGAATGTTTAGGAGTGTGGAAATCTCGCATACAGCCGTATGACACAAGTGACACCCAGTCGCCTGGCCACGTTCGAAGTCCGTGAGTTCCGCGGAGCGCCTCATTCTGGTCTCTCACGATGTCTAAATGATGTCGCTGATATGGTGTACCTGGCAGAAAGTGGCAGCACAATGTACCTAATATGAAAAACGTATGTTTTGGGGAGTGTCCGGATACTTTTGATGACATAGTGTACCTACTAACATCAGTATTGCTGCCGGCCGGAGTGGCCAAGCGGTTCTAGGCGCTACAGTCCGGAACCGCGCGACTGCTACGGTCGCAGGTTCGAATCCTGCCTCGGGCATGGATGTGTATGATGTCCTTAGGTTAGTTGGGTTTAAGTAGTTCTAAGTTCTAGGGGACATGACCACAGCAGTTAAGTCCCATAGTGCTCAGAGCCATTTGAACCATTTGAACTATCAGTATTGCTGGCCCCTTCTTCGATCACAAGCGAGGTTGATTATTCCTACACGTCGGTCAGGGGCGTGAAGATGGCGTAATAAAGCGCCGAAACTGGTTGTCTAATAAGTAAGGTTGAAAATTGATGTCTAATTGGTGTTTAATTTGACATCATCAATCGGACTGCTGAGTCCCGCGACCATCGCTAAAAAGATGGACATACAGAAACACTGCTAGGTTCCGCTGAGCGACGCCAGGCAAGTAGAAATATATGCTATAATTTTGTATTATCGATTTTTTATGAGTTAATGTACTGAAAATATTTGTTTTGTATTTGTTTCATGGCCCAAAATCGTGTTCGCAAGATGTTCCAGTGTTGTTCTGACGACGAGGAGGCGGGTGCACCGGGCGCCATTGTGGTCCAAACGACGGTCAGCGGACGGCAGACGACGTGGAAGACGCTGTCGCCACTGAATTTAACTATTAAAAATGTCTTGCTAATAAATGAACATAAAATTGTATTCACTTCTGTATCTAATGTCCGACTGTTGACATTAAAATGTTGTGATATATCAGATCTGTACGTGTTTATGATTGATTTGTACGTCGTAAGTTCTGCGAAGATATATTAAGACAGTTCTATTGCGAGAATAGGTTCATACGGCAATTTTTAACTGTGAGCCCTTCTAGCTGCATGAAGACTAGCCAGGAACCTTCAGATGACTATTGTTATAGCTCAGTGAAGCTTAAATTCGCAGTTATATGAGACGAAGTGTTTTTACGCACAGGATAGGGTTTCAAGGGGTGCAATATTTCTGACAGTTATTATTGCGAAGATTAAACCTGATTGTTTTGCACATCAGTATTCAACACGTACTGAACTCTAATAAGCTTATTTAACCAGTTCAATACTGATTTGATGATTAGAGGAAAGGTAATGAACGTTATTACAATGATTGTGAATTCAGAGCTCGTGAGTTACGCCAAGTGAACCGAGTAGAATTGTTAACGGCACTTAGACGTTGTTGAAGACTTTATCCACTTATCCGGTCTAATTCTCACTTTGGTGGATTTCTGTCGTCTTGAGACTCAGTTAGAATTAATATCGGAGTGACATTTCAACACGTGTTATTCCGATCATCAACGAGAGTATTATCTGTGACCGAGATTACAGCTGACGTAAATACTGCTTATACTACGATATGCACCTGCGGCGTGGCGATACACGGTCACAGCAACAGCTATACGAGAAATGTAGGTCCTTATCCAGTAATTAATTCGTAGCAGGCAGCCTGAAATTGGCGCCAGGAGAGGAGAGAGAGCGCACTTTCCATAGTGCAGTTCCCTGCATGACAGCCTCCTCTCTTACATCTAAGACGACAGTCTCTCTGTCGACTGGATTCACCGAACTTTTCTTTACAAGAGGTGATGGACTCTTCTTCTCATAATACTAGATCTACTGTTCGTGCTAATGTTAAATCTTCTCCGCTTGCTCTCATAGCTGTTTCAATCCCCTCATACCCCATTCCCTCTATGAACAGTGCTCGTGCCAATTTCCCAATTAGAACTTGGCTACCTGGACTCCCATCACTCCCTGGACAGCTTGTCGAAATTAGTGCCGCAGTGTGTCAACACTATTCATCCATTCGGCCACTTTCGGCCCTGTTGTGCTTACTAGAGAATAAAGAACACACATGGCAATCCAGAGTCCGTGTTGAATCGTAGTTCTCCAACAAAATTCCCTTCACATCTTCCCAAGCTGCTGTCAAATGGCGTAAGAGTATTTTACATGGAGCTGCACCACAATACCAGCGTTAACAAATTCTAATAGCGCACTATGACTATGGACTGGCGCTAGATAGAATACTAATTCAAACGTGTCTACGAATTCTCTAAGTTCGTCTTTATTTCCATCAAAAGTTCTCGGAATTAACTTAAATGCTTCAGACAAGACTTAATGCTGAGCGGGGACCTCACTACCTTCCAGATTAATATTAGATGTTTTTTCATCCTTTAGGATAGCTGCAGACCTCGTTTCCACGCTACGTTGTGAATCACTTGTCAGTCAGGAACCGGCGCTGTGTTGACGTCTCGTGCAGGCATAACGATGGAAGTCGGTGTGGTCAGCATGCTAGTGTAGCTGACTCGGATGTCGGTGGCCCGACCACGATTCTCGTAACTGCTGTGAAGGCATTTGCTGCTGCGGGCTACTCGCTGCGGTATCGTAGTTCTTCGCCAAGGGACGGTGATTTCTTTCTTCCTTATTGCTTCTCTCCCGTTGTGCAGTGAAAAGGACTGCTGTGCATGTGCACCGTACCTGATCTACCTCGAGAGCTCTTGCCAATTCATCCTAAGACGAGGGTTGCTAGTTCTCCTTAGTAAATATACTCATCCAGGAATCGAAGCCTGGATTCAACATCTGACACGAGTTTCATATCTCTTAACCCGAAGTAGGTCGCGATATTCTTACTCAGGAGCTCATGCTCAGATCAGAAGTGAAGCGAAATTTTTGGTCATCGGTTCCCTGGTACACGAGCGGCTGCGTTCGAGAGAGAAACGGCGACGGGTCAGGCCGGGAGTTTTCAGGTCTCTGTGGTTTGAGAAAATACAGAAAGGCTTGGATGCTAGGCTAAGGAGGTAGATATCGTTATGACAGGGACACGAGGCTCTGGGCTGGCTTACTGGTCTGCTTTTTATTGCTTCTTCGATCGCTTGCAAGGAACATGCAGAAAAACACTGACACTGCTTTAGCACTTCAGTAAGCGTAAAACACAGATGAGTCTTACAATCAATTGCCAGAAAAAATGGCCATCCCGGCCTGTAACCTAATTAAGATTCGGGTATAAGCATTAATGCCTGGTACTACAGACCACGAACCACGGAAGTACCAGATTCTATTGCTCTGATCGAACCCTTAGGTTGAAGTACCCGTCACAGAACAAGTTACATACAGACACAGGTATATGTAAATAAATGTACGATAGAAACCGATAACCCCAGTCCAAAAGTAGGAGTATGTACAGGCAAGCTTTTGCAAGTCCTTCTTTGTGTACAAGATTAATAGAGTTAAAACTTATTCATATAGTATCTGCTGTAGGCTCGTTCATCCAAGGCTGCTGGCGCTGGAACTCTGTAATTATCGAATTCGAATTCTCAAAATTTGCTTAGTGTTTGAAGGCGTCTTTATACAGCGCTTGGGGCTGTTGACCTACAGATGGAACTTGACTGTGTAGTTTCCTTTTATCCCCAATTCACTATGAGTGAGCGTGAAATCAGTGGTATCTCAATGCTTATGACTTCTTAATGGACTGAAGAAAGCATTTTGCACTGTGCGCTTCTACCTAAGTTACAGTGCTTACAACTAATGTTAATACTTAAATCTTTTTGCTTTTTTCCTGGCAACCTTTCATGATTCGATGATTACGAGATGTTCTGGAATGGAAAAGCTAGGAGATGGAGGACTCTAAACAATGGTCTACCTCACGGATGAGTTCTCACGCCCATTCTGTTTAACTTGTATATCCACGAAACGTCAGACATGGACTCTATGAGAATCCAGCAGATGATCTAGCATTAGTCATTCAGGGTGAAGATCTTATGTACTGAGAGAATGTGATGACAAGTGATCTTAAGAAAATGCATGATTACTTCCGTAAATGGAGACATCATCCTAACCCAAATAAAACTGAGGATACTGCCTACCATCTAAATAATAAAAAAGTTCAAAGGAAGCTACACGTGAATTCTGATGGAATCAAAGTGCCGCATAATTACAACCCAATATATCTAGGAATCACTCTGCATCTGTCCTTGATATTCAAACAACAGCGCATCAACTTAGATAAGAAACTCTGCTGATGAGTGAATATACTTCACCAGACTGGCAGATGCATTTTGGTGCAGAGGCCAATACTGAACGATCTGCTGCACTCGCTCTTGTGTATTCTGCTGGTGAATATTGCACTCCTGTATCGGAAAACAGCACTCACACAACGAAGATTGATGTGTAGCTTGATGAAGCTATGAGAGTTATCACTGGGACTATTAGATCTACCCCCATTCAGTAGTTACCTGTCCTGCCTAATATTTCTCCACAAGATCTAAGGAGGAAAGCGGCTAGGACAAACTTGCTCAAGAAGATCAACCCTCATAAGAAATCTCCCTTGTACGACGTCCTACAAGTTCCACTAACAACTCGTCTGAAATCACGTAAACCACCTTGGATTGATTCAGTAGCCGGCCTGGGTAGCCGAGCGGTTCTAGGCGCTTCAGTCCGGAACCACGCGGCTGCTACAGTCGCAGGTTCGAATCCTGCCTCGGGCATGGATGTATGTGATGTCCTTAGCTTAGTTAGGTTTAAGTAGTTCTACGTTCTAGGGGACTGATGACATCAGCAGTTATGTCTCATAGTGCTTAGAGCCATTTGAACCATTTTTGATTCAGATATTATCTGTTCTTTCGACGTGACCTCCAAGTGGCGACAACGCTAGAATGAATATTCACCCAGCAACGCTCATCTGGTTCCAGATCCAACAAGAAAGACTGAGAGATGAAGTAGAGTTTTTGTTCGTGTGATGACGGAGGCTGCAGAGTGGAGGAGACGATAGAACACGTTGCTAAGGAGTGCCCAGTGTGAACATTTGAAGGTGATCTGAGGATTCTACACTCAGTGGCTCCAAGTACTCAGGTCTGGTTCTCACATTTGGACATTTTCATTTGAATGTAGACACTTCTGTGTACTTGTAAAACCATACGATAAAAAAATTCTGCGGCTGGAGGTCATCTACATTAAACTGTCTATTCCCAATGTTTTATCGTTGTTCACAATACTATTGCCCTTTCCTTGCTGGTCTTCTTGCATACAGAAGTAATGGTTTGATATTAGACAATCATACATCTTCATTTGGTAAAAATCTCTCCAAATGTTGCATTATATCAAGGTCCATAAGATAATAATCGTCTAAACGAAGTTGCTGCAGTATCCAAGGCAGTTCGTCCAAGAGAATTTAGAAATTAGATACCGGTTAAATATACCACACATTTCTTGCTTTAACTTTCTCTGGCTATTCTTGACAGTCCAGTGGTACACAGATTCCTCCCTCTGGTAACAACTAGTCCGTAACTCTGTAAAACGAGAAATAAGACACGGGCAAGTCTGAACACGTCAACAAGTCTCGACTTTCCTGAGACCTCACTGGCTAAGCATTCGTACACATTTTAGTACAGTCCACTAATTTCACACACATACAGTGAAGAAGGAGGTGGAAGGGGGGGTTGGGTTGTTTGGGGAAGGAGACCAAACAGCGAGGTCATCGGTCTCATCGGATTAGGGAAGGACGGGGAAGGAAGTCGGCCGTGCCCTTTCAAAGCAACCATCCCGGCATTTTCCTGGAGCGATTTAGGGAAATCACAAGGAAGTTGAAGGGGTGAGCATGTGACATAAGGGGAACTGCTCTAAGAAGTCTATTTATGCTTAGCACCAAGGTCTTGTATCTGGAAATAACATTGTGGCTCTTACTATGAGGATCTACTGCGTCTCGCTCAAGGTGGGGTGCATCAATCGAACCACAGTCCTCACCGAATGTACCTTATCCTGTAAGTTACAACTGTAGTGTCAATACAGTGAGCCAAATGTATTTGGTATTGTTGTAGAGCAATAATACAGACGATTTTCACGTGAAAATAACATTGTGGCACTGAAATTGAGGGTACATTGCGCCATGCACCATAGCGGATGCAAATATCGAAGCACAGTCGTATTTGGGAGACAAGTGTGGTATACAGACCAAGACCGCCGGTACATACTGATTTGATGTTCCGTTTCTAACAGCTGGTAAGATACGGGGCTGTTATTGAGAGACGAATATTGGGCCAAATGCCGCATAGATATACTACTAGCATTTTCAGTACGCTGAGGATTTCGACCTCAGAAAAATCGGTGTCATAAAGATCCACACGTTATGTGATGAAAGACATGGTGACACAATCTGGTCCCCTTTTGTGGAGACCAAAGGCTGGAGTTAGTTGTCAGAGGCCGATGCTCGGCCAAAAGTGCATCACCAGATAGTCACTGATGACATTACGGTAGGATTTCACAACGCCACCCTATCAGATACCTGGGATAACAGTCGCTTTTTGTTGGCTTCAAATGCACCATAATATGAGGGAGAGCAATGAGTTCTGAAGGTGGATGCGTATCTTTCTCAATATTCTTTCTTTTGTGTTTTTATAAGAAATCGAGTTGTGGCTCGGAGGTATTTAAAGTTGATAAGTGTCTTCAGATGTATGGCGCTTACATTGTTGTCGTGCCTTTCTTCGACCATCTCCTGCGTCCACCTTGGGACAGATCTCCAGCTGGAAGACTGAGAAGAAAACGGTATACCTACTTCTCGTGACAAGGGACATCTTTGACCTCGAAAGCTTGGAACGGCACGGAACTATGCTTAGAATAACACTCTATAATTAAAAAACAGTGGTCTGTGTAATTTCCATGCAAAAAGTTGCATTCTACCTCAAGTGCCATTTTAATAGGGAGAAACAAAGTAATAAGATATCAATACCATAAGAGATATATTATATGCAATTCAGTGACGTCAGTGTATCATTCTGTTTTCAATCAACAGTGTCAAAAACCCTCTGCTTAAAGTACATATAACAGCGCAAAACACACATGTCCTATATACGTGATAGTGTTTATATTAGTCCTCATAGTGCAGAAGCGGGATTTCGATAAAGTAATTAAAACAAAGTGGAAGAGAACAACGTACGCACCTCACTAAAGCCACGTTTCGACATTCAAAATCATTTTCGCAGTCAAGGAGTCCAATATCAAAAGCCACACTAACTACATTTTCACATGTCATAACCCACCTTCCGCCAAGCATATTGCAACATAGGCATATTCTTTGGTGCAGATAAGTGATTGCAAATCACAGAGTGAAGTTTGATGATGAGATAACGACAGTGTGTCTTCACTTGTGGTTTGGCGCAATGTAGTCTTACAAAATCAGCAATCCTTCAGATATATCGCCGAAAGAAGTAAATATCAAGGGGTTGGCAATATGTTGTTTTCGGCGGCAATATTTTCAGCATAACACTTTTGTCTGGAAAACATGTATCTAGAAGGGTACGATCTGTATGAACTGACCTGGGATCACACTGCAATAAGCTCTTTTCACTTCTTACATGTTCGTCAAGAACTGAAGTTGCAAAACGTTTCATGTGTTCTTTAGTCACTTTGTTCACTTTTTCTTGCCTCCACATGAATGTTTCGTGGGCAGGTTGTTTCAAATTTCTTTGAAATATTTGGGCCAAAGGTGCCTTGTGCCTCTTGAAAACAGATGCACAACTTAATGATTTTACTTTTGTATGGAGCCACAGTCATATATTTTTTTTAGAGATATAAAAGCCATTAGACTGTAGAACAGGTTTTATTCCACAAAGATGTACAACTTGTTGCTAAACTGCCTGTCACCGATAAAGCCACATCAACTGTGTTGCCTTGGATGGCGATACGTACAGACTGCAACACACTAGCTGTGAGACAGTGTTGATTATGAAGACATTTCATACTGGAATTGACTCTGGTCACTGTTCCAAACATTTCCTTTCTCCACACACTGCTCTCTCATAAACATGTTCACTTCCTCCTCAAACTGTTGTGTCTTCTGACATATACTATTATCGTCTTCTGTGTCTTTACGTGTGACAAATGTAGTAATACGCTTGGATGAAATGTCATATTCAGCCTTAAGATTGTTGATAAAAGAAATCGAAACTCTGAAATTGTCCAAGTCAACCATTTTAGATGCTTCTAGTGCCAACATTTGCTGATGCCCATAATGGCTCTTTTATAGTTAGTAATTCCGACAGTCTGTTTCCTTCGAAATGAGCTCCTGCTCGCCTTTTGGTAAAAACATAATTTATTATTAATCTGCAATTTAGTTTATTTTTAATGCATTTATAGCGCCTTTTTAGTTTGCGATAAGAATTGAAGCCACGGTTGTAATAGTCTTCATAAATGTTCTTTAGTACGCTGTCATCAATATCCTCTCATACACTGCGCCTCGACTGTTTGGGTGGAGGTAATCTGTACTCACTTTGACAGAAATGTTTCTGTTACTCTGGAGATGAACGTCGTCTACTGCTTGAACAGCCACCCTCAGGTTCAATTCTTACTGTCCTTCAAAATCAGTGTATCTATCCAGCCGAACGTCATTTATTTATGTGTCATCCCCATTATACTTCTGAATTATTATTATCTGCGAACGCTGATTACTCGACCACGATTTCATTTCCATATTCAGCACGCCGCAACTTTGTCCCTAATATTTAGACCACGTTCATAGGATTAATTCACTTCATCATATCACTGTACACAATTTACACAGTAACCCGCATGCGAACGCTCCGGGGGACACGTTTGTACTGCAGCTACATCAATTACACAACACGAACTCCTATTACTGCAGCAACAATATGCCCCCGTCTGATGGCGCTACCAGACAAGTACGGAGATTTGCGTGAAATGACACAGAAAACAGTTGTTTTTACTATCGGATGTTAGTCTATGCGTGATTGCGAGCGGCTCCGAGCATTCGAAGTCAAAGGTGTCGCTTATAAGTGTAAGATCTTGGTGGTTATATGCCCGACGGTCTCTTCAATACCCAAACAGATGGTGTATCAAGCGATAACGTCTGCCAGCCTCCACTTTTAAGAATACGGCATAG